>NW_008823871.1:533468-543705 GCF_000699105.1 Pygoscelis adeliae | reverse complement strand
CGGAGAGCCGAGGACGGCACCGGCGTATGTGAAAGGTGAAGGACCCTTCCTTGGCTGGTTGCTTCCCCCCCCCGAGCAGCCCTGTAACCCGGCATCAGTGAAATGCCCCGATCCTTTGAGGGGGGAAAAGGCCAACGGGGAAATACCAGGTGCCCCAGAGCTTCCTCGCGTAGCCTGTCCCCACCCGGACACGTTGTGTCCTCACCGGGACATGGTCTACACGGACTCCACCGACAGGCCTGAGACACGGCAGTGATTTCTTCTTCCCCACCAGGAGAGCATCTGTAACTCCCCATATTCTCCCAAAAAATGGGTTTAAAAACCTAAAGGGGATACAACAAGCCTTGGCAGTTCTTTAATCAGTGATGTGGTGGTATCTTTGGCAGGACCACAGTCTCCTACCACTGAAGTCTCTCCGTCGGTTAGAGAATGGCGTTTTTTGTTTGTCATATTTCTTTTAAATCTAGGAAACTTCTGAGAAGCCAGCAACTAGCACATGGGACAAGCAACTCAAAGTGCACCAGGAGAGAAAAATACACACACAATGAGTTAACCCCCCCCCCGAGCCCCGAGGGTCTGCTTGAAATACAACTAAGCTGCAGGAAACCCAGGAGGCGAAAATACTTTCTCTGCCTTGTTCCTGTGGTCCTTGGCCCACAAGGACCTCGCAAGCAAGAACAAGATCAGCCACTGGTATGATCTTTGCAGGACCCAGATGCTGCGCAGGAGAAGATTGAGGGAAAATTCAGCTATTTGGAGACGCTGACTCCAAAAATGCCTGACTTCCTTTTATATCTGAAGTTTGAAGCTGAAGTTTCTCTTCCTTCCTCTGTGTACAAGATGAGCGATAAATCCAACCGTTCTCTGCAATCAGGATTTGTGAGCTCTGAGCAGCAGCGGCTCCCACGCGATGACCAAGTAACACTGTGGACAACACAGGCTTGGCAGCACTGACTTCAAGCAGGGTAGCACACGTAGGAAAAGGGATCAGCGCTTTTTTCTTGCCCGGTCGAACCGTACCTGATGGTATATCGGTGCATGTGAGTCGGGCGGATAAATTGTGCTCACCGTTGTGTTTCTGGAGTGCCCTAGGCGAAGAGGAGGCCCATCTAGAGGGTCAGAGCTCGGCACGGGAGTCCCCAGCAGCAAGCACTGCATCTGAGTGTGAGATACAAATAAACCAGAAGCTTGCCTGAAACAAATACCAGTCATTGGTGATGCAGCAGAAAAGAACAGAGCTAAAATAACCTTAACAGCTACAACCCTGGAAGCCCGCAAGGGCAGCGTGCAGCAGCATCTGCACCTTCCCGTTGTAGCAGATCCTCTGTTTTAGCATACTCAGAATATAATCCTGTGCGCTCATATAGGACCGAACAATGAGCTTTCCCGACTGTTTAGGCAGCATTCAAATGGGAAACCACTCATGCAGGGAAGTGTTTATGAGACCACCACCAGATCGTTATCAAATGAGAAGTTAGCAAACACGTTGCGTACCCAGCAGAATCTAAGAGGTGGAAAAATAGGGATGCCTCCCGGATACCACTAACGAGGCTGTCCCGGGGGGCTGTGACCATGTTTTACAATGCAGTCACGCCCTCCATTTAGTCAGTCACTGAAGCCTGCACTTGGTGGGGTAAAAGATGCGGCCCCATGCAGGACTATACTTTTTTTTTTTTCTAAATAAGTGGGTTTGTGGCAAAAAGCACATGGCAGCCTGCTCAGTACCGCACACTCACTCTTGCTCTCCATCGCTTGCCTTAGGAATTAGCAACTCTCCTTAAAAACACACTTATATTACCCCATTTCACTGCTTCCGTTAGGGGCTGCGATGTAGAAGTGCCCCCTTCAGATGAGACTTTCACAGACTCCGTTTAACACAGCCAAGCATCACCACGAGCCGCTCCAGAAGTGCAAGGCGTTGCCTCTCTCCTCAGACCAGAGCTGTACTGCACTGCTCCCCACCCGAAAAGCAAAGGCAGCTCGTATTGCTGCCAAAGTGCCCCCTAAAAATGTCATTTTTAGTAGAGTCCTCCCCTCTGCTGTGAGCCCCAGCCAACAGGAGGGTAACTAAGGCACTGCTGAGCACCGGAGCGAGTTAAATGTTAATGTAACACAGAGCACACTCACGCCAGTCGTTGGATGTGTTTAAGTGACTTCAGAAATGTACCGCCCTGGGCTCACTCAGCTAAACAGGACCGACATTTGGAGCAGGAAAATGAAGAGACGGGAAATTATAAAACTTCAGGAACTGTATGTTGCTGCTGTGACGTTCACTGTGTAGGTACAATGATTTAGCAGGGATGCTCAGGGCTGGTTTTGCATGGAGAGAGGACCAGAGTGCCTCAGAGCACTGCTACAAACAGGCTGCCAAAAACCTTCTCCTGCATGGAGCTACCCATGATGAGGCTGCAAGAAAAAACCCAGCGCGATTGAAACGGGCTGTTTGGAGATAAGGCGTTCACCCGAGGGTGCAGACAACCACCCCCAGAAAAGGCCTGCCCATACCAGGGATCAAATGGCCGCAGCAGGGTAGAGGTTTTCTCTCCCCAAAAGAGGAGAAGCTGTCCAGGAGGTTGAGTTAGGGGCACGGAGACCTTGATCCTGGCCAACAGCTTGCTGGCTGCTGAAGCGGTTTCTAAAATCCTCCCTGCTCAGCAATTCGTTTTGTGGGATAACAGTACAGGTGTAAAATACCTCTCGCACACACATTGAACTCTTGCACTTCATGAAGAAACAGGGCACATGAATGAACCCCACATTTTAATTAGTGGTTCTTTCGTAGCCCCCAACCCATTCCTACCGCCATGCCTGGTCCATGCTAGACTTCGCTGAAGCCGTACCACAACTCCAGCAAACCAGCAATAAACCTACAGCTTCACAGCGTTCAGGAGGCAAATACTTGGACAAAATTAATGTGGAAGCGTAACGATAAATATCAGACATTTAACAGCTGCTTTTTGGTGAAGGTGGAGGTGAGGCCACCTCCCCTCTTCCAGGTGTTCTGAATAGGAGAACATCTGGAGCATGGATGGGTTGAGGACGGAGGACTGTGTGCTCTAGAGCTGTACAAGAGTGGAAAGCACGACAAAGCCATCTGCAGAGCTCCCTCCCTTTTGAGAAACTAATTTATTCTGAAGTGGGGCCTTCCCTTGTCCCTTTCTCAAAAGGATGAGGGGGGAAAAAAAAAATAAAGCTAATTGCTGATTAGAGAACAATATGGCTGCCTGTCTGCTGTTCTTCAACCTGTCAGCACAGAGGCACAGACGAGACATGGGGTTTGGTTTTTTTCTTCCCTCATTAACCAGGAAGAACAAACCACCAAAGCCCCAACACAAGATCTTCCTACCCCAACTTCTGGCCTGTTTTTTGGAAAGGGGACAACACTCAGGGCTGTTCTGCTACCTACTGCCTGAACAGCAGCAGAACAGGGATCCGCTGTCGCAGCACTCCCCATCTCATTATTTGGGCTACGGCAGCGACTTGCTGAGGTTGCCCCTGTTGGCAAAAGAGGTTGTAAAGCCCCACAGCAGTGGGGGAAGCTGGGGCAGCTCCAGCACGGGCCAGGTAGCAGCAGAGATGAAGGGCCAGATTTTCTCTCATTGCACTCCCCATCTCAACGGGTATCGGGGTGGGAGAGACATGCACAGCTGAACCAGCGCTGAAAGGCAGAGGAAGGGAAAAGAGGATTTCACCACTAAACACAGGGGTACTGAGGGAAAACGATCTTTGCATTTCTTGACTCTTAGTTTCAGGAGTAAAAGCTTGATTTGTCTCGCAGGAGCGTAACAGTGGAGAGACTGGGGAAGAGCCCCAGCATCACCCTGCTCACTGTGGACCAGCCACCCAGGCGGGGAGAAGGGGTGTTTGCACTGTGCACCCCCAGAGCAACACTCAGAGCTCCCTCGACCTTCAGGAACAACTGTGGCAAGTTTTAAAAAATCACAGAAAAATCTAAGAAGAGGAAAAAATCCCCCAGCAATGCTGCAAGGACAGAGAAAGGAAGCCTCGAGCTCCGGTGTCTATGCTTGCAGGAGGCTGTTGGCACCCCTTTCTAGCACAAGTGGGGAGGCAGCGCACCCCTGGAAATGCAGCACCGAGAGCTTCATGCGCACCCACAACAGCACCTGCAAACGGCCCCGCTGCTGATGGAAAGCTCCCATTACACAGGCAGCCTGCAAACAGGCACGGAAGCTTAAGCAACAGGCTTAAACCGAGTAAACTCATACACTAAAGGCAACAATTTGCAGCAGTCTGGAGGATCCTGCACCGACTGGTTCCCCGGTCAGGCCTCCGGGAAGGACTTGGCTCTGGGAAGAGCACGGCGCATCTGCGAGGGGGAGGATCGCCACCCCCCACCTTTCCAAACAGCCTCCATGGCCACAGACGGGGCTTAAACCCAGCCTGTCTGCTCAGCATCCCTGCGGTCGTGTCTTTACAGGGCTCCTACCTGATTGCAGTGACAGGGCTGGGTTAAAAAGTCTTCTCTACTTCAGCACGTGTCAGCTGCATCCCCTGTGGTTCCCTCCTTTTCCAGGCGTCTCCTCAAATGGGCTGGCACCAAGAAAGCATCCCCAAATCCAAATCGGCTGAGTTATCCGATCATCCCGCCCGATGTCTCAACATAGAAAGTGCTTGTGCTGCACTGGCTCCAGTGGCAAAAGAGGTAGCTTTTAGTGGTCCCCCGCCTTTTCTTCCCCCCTCCGGGGCTAACCCAGTAAATACAAAAGGCCAAATTAATTCCTGGTGGAGCTCTGTTGACTGACTTGGAATTATATTACACCAAAAAAGCAAATTGGCTGTCAGTATTTAGGTACGCAGCATACCAGCTGTGGTTACATAGGCAGCTTCCTTTGAGATTTCTGTTTAAACATCAGCTTTTGCTCGTTCGTAGTTGGGTGAAACATTTCCCCTCTTCCATGGAAAGAAGTCAGGAGGGATTCAGGCTGGATGAGAGGGGTCTGCCAGCACAGAAGTATCATGCATGATCTCATTACCTACCTGGAAAAATGGCAAATAAAAAGTACTGTATTTGTGTCTCAGGGAATCATCTGCAGGTTTTTAGCTTTTTTACTGCTATGAAGGTTTAATTTATATTTTATTTTAGTTTTAGAAAAGTTGATGCTGCTTGTATCAGGTGCTATTGTCTATCCAGCAACAGCCCTTTCCCCGTGCCAGGGAAGTTCAGCCCACGGGCACTGCAAAAGAAAGGGGATTGCTATGTTGTATTTCTTCTTTCACCTCTCCTCTTAAGACTTTAAAGTGCTTTAGTCAGGAATATATAAGCACCATTAGCCAAATTTATTGATGGAGAGGAAAAACGGAGGGACGATGAATTCTGTTTGAGATGAGCTTGGTGGGGACCAGGAAATGAGACCTGGATTAAATTAAAGCAGAAAATCACAGGAGTAAGAGCTAAAAACATACCTAAGTGTTATCATGGATGGAGGTGAATGTAGCTGTGTGCTTAAGTATATTGCAAATTAAGGATTAAAACCGAGGACTCCGCTTTATGAGCTGGATCGTGGCAGTGCTAGTGAAAAATTCATGTGCACGGGAAGAATAAAATGTTATGCTTTATGTTCCCTAGGTAGCCATTATTTTATGAAGTGTGATTCACAAAAACAGGGAGGCTGGAGAAATCCGAACGCAAAACACATGTCCCAAAAAGACATGATGGGAAAGCAAACAGTAATTATATGACCATCTGCGAACGGCGATGCTAAAGGATGGGGTTTTAGTGGGCTGCGAGCGCTAGCGCAGCTGCGTGCGACGGCTGCGCTCGGCAGGGCTGCAGCGACCAGAGCCGTTCCTTCGCCCCACGGCTGGTTGCTGGGCTCAGGGCAGCGCATTAGCTGTGGTCAGCTTGGATAAGTCAGTGGGAACCAAACCATCGCTACGTTTACAACGCGAAACTGTGGCTTTTTTCCTTGCACAGAACTAATACAGGAAACCTAATAAGAAATCCCGAAGGCACCAGCTCGGCCAATCTATATTTCCATAGGAAACAGCTGCATCACCAGTAAAAACTTCAGCCCTCTTCTCCTTGCATCCCTCAGGTGGACGGGAGCTCGTGCCAGCACACGGACGTGATAGTGACATTCCTCAGCACCGCTGCCCGCGGCAGAGGGGACATGTGTCTGCTCCTCTACGCTCCCGGGCGGTTGCATTAAGCCAACCTGTTTTGCTGGCGGGGCCGCCGGCGAGGTGATGTCTCGGGGGAAAAGCGGGGAGGTAAGGGGTGGCAGCTTTTTAACTGACTGCAGCTGGCTCCTCTGCTCCCTGGCTGCCACGGCTCTGGCTCCCTGGGTTTAAAACAGAGAATATCATATTGTTCTGCTTTACTTGAGGTGTTGCGCAAGCGGCTAAGTATCTGCGTACTGTGCTAATGCCGCTGCCTTGGCCAGGCAAGACCTTAGAGTAGGCGAGACAGCCTCGGGGCAAATGAAGAGCAGGAGGAGAGGCTGAACGGGGAATGAACTCCCCGCCGCTCCTCCGCCGCTCCTCCGTACCAGCGCCAGTATCGGCAACCCCAGCGCTCTGGTGTCCCAGGCAAAGGCAAAATCATGGGTTCAGGAGACAAAGGAAAACAGCGTGATTGCGTGGTGGTTAGGAGCATCCCTGCTCTCCCCACGGACACTTCTGCACGAGCACCAGGGCGCCGAGGAGCGCTTTGCCTTCAGCCCCCAGCCAGGATACTTGATTTAATGACCGAGTGGTTTGAGCTGCTAAGGCAAATCATCCCTCCTCAGTCTTTCTCCTCTGACTCGCACCGGTGTCAATCTGGTCTACGTTCTCCAACCTGACACGAGGGTCATCACCATCAAGACTCGTACCCACAAAAGCCGTCTCAAATATTATGAGCTGGCTGGGAATTTTGTGACCTCTGCAGAAAAAGCCCTTCTACTATCCTAATTTTCAGGTTCATTGAAAGATGCTGTTGTGCAGAACCTCAATGGTTTGCAGTGAATCTGGCTGCAAATGACTGGAGTTGTGAATTAGCACCTAAGTGAGAAAAACACAGGCGAAAAGGAAGATAATGTTTCTCAAAATGGACTTTGCTCATTTATTTTATCATTTGTAGCTTCGTTTGAATTATTTATGATAATACTTTGTAGTGGCGTCTGTAGCGTGTGTTGTGAAAATAATGAAATCCAATTCACACGAGACTTCAGTCTATTAAATCTCTGCAGAAAGGTGAGGAGAGCATGCCAGGTTTTGCACATTTTCAGTGTAGTAGGGAGGGGAGTTAGGAGGGTCCCTGGTAGTTAGAAGCGGTTTCTAATTTTCAGTGACTCTGCATCCATTCGCATTCGTTGCTTGATGGCTGTCTGAAGTAAGAACTCTCTGCCACGGGATGTTCCTCGGCTGGTGCCTGCAAGAAGTTGATTTTCCCCCAAAGTCCAAGCTGATGCGGTACGGGTCCTTCAGTGTGCGCTCACGTAGCAAAAAAAGCAGCTACGTTAAAAACCTGAAACTGGGGGTGTTTATTCAAGCTCAAAGAAAACCCATTCAGGGGTTTTGCATGTGGTGACATTAGAAATACTGGTGTGTTGATTGAAACTGGGGACGCTATTTCCCCAGCTTCCTTATTTTGCCGAGTTTTAGACCGCTGAGCACGCAGGGAATGCACTTATCTCTAGATCGCTCTTACTCATGGATTAATTCTTCAGGCTTTCTGGCTAAAGGTGGCTCAGCCTTTACGAAGCAACTCGGCCCCGAAAGTGTTTTATAGTGAACCCATTGCTTTCTCACTGGACAGATTCTCCTCTGCCGCTCTTCGCACCGCGCCATGCTTTAGACACGTGCATGGATTTAAAATAGGGCTGACCCAGATCTTCGCTCACACTGACGCGCTGGTTTAATTTGAGCAGGTGTACCGCAGTTTGGTTGGAAACTGCACCAATTTGGCCTGGGGTCACTGAGACCTCGTTAACACAGGACTCCACGATATCAGGCTTTTCGGAGCACAACCCCCCATGCCTCCACAACGGAGCTGCCTTAAGCACTTTATCTCTAATGATGCTCTTAAGGTATCTCAGCGCTGAAGCTTTAGAGTTAAAGGCACATTGAAAACACCTGGGGGTACATTGGCATGAGAAAAATAACCCCCCCATCACTTCTAGTGACCCTTGGAGGACGCACCTGCTGCAGGGCACGAGGACCTTCATGGTCTTCGATGGAACAAAATCGGTGAAAACAAGCCCCATTTCAGGGGTCCAGAGTTAGTGTCAGAGCTCAGAGGTTACTACCATGAGCATCTGAACCCCAAATACCCCCAAAACACCAGGCTCCCATTACTTGGCCAACCTTTTCCCTGACGCTTTGGTACCAGGTCATGCCCTGCGAGGTGTCGGGGCAGGCTAAGGGAGCGGTGTGCGCTGGAGAGGCCCCGCAAAGCCCGTTGCCTCTGGACCTTGGTCCGTACCACTCCCACCCCAGGATCCCGGGGCAAAAGATGACAGCAGCTCTTTGCTCAGCAGTAAAATAGGGTGTGAAACAGCAGCCCTTTGGCAGCCTCTGAAGCAAGAGCACGTGCTGCCGAGAGCGAGATTTTACGTCTGAAGTACTGGAAGGGGCTGAAACCGTGTCGTCACCGCTGGAAAACCATCACCCCAAGCCAGATTCTGGCTTACTGCAGTTTTTTGTTGCCTTCGGGGCTGCGTGCATGAGCAAAGCATCTGCTGCTGCCCATGGGGGCGAGGGCAAACCCCGTTATCTGGCTGAGTGGTGCTACACAGCGGGACGGAAAACCTCGTGCAGGAATGGCCGCCGCAGGGCGTCAGAAGACGGCGTCAATATTTTTTTTTTTTTCCAGTTGGAAAACGGTACCAACTCCCAAGGTATGGCGTCTCTTGCTGGTCAGGCTTGTGAAGCTGTTCCTAGAGAATTTGTCCCGGTTTCCCGCGACCGAGGCACCCAGCTCCCTGGTTTTGGTGGGAGAAACCCTGGAACACACCCGCCTGCATCTCGGCGTGCCTGAATAGATCTAGCACATTTCTGGGCACATTTCTGCTTTATTGAGGAACTTCTGCCCTGAATTTTCCTAGGCCCTGCTTATCTGCTTTCGTGCTACGGAGGAATGGGATATGCGATATCTAACGTATAATATGCCTCTGACAAAGGCCACGACTGGGCGAATCTAGCTATGCCCAGGCAAATCCTGAAGTGAGCACTCAGACTCTTGGGGCTCTGCCTGCCGCTCCCCGGTCTCTAAAGAATATCAGCCTACAGTCTATCAGAAATTTTATTTTTATTTTAATTTGAAAGGGGGTTTGCCAGATGTTTGTATTTCCATAAGAAATGACATCTTCCTTTGCACACACCATCACTCACCAAAAAGGGAAGTGCGAGTGATTTCTGTACTCATTTGTTTCAAAACTCTTTCAGGTGTTTAAATAATTAACATATGTATAACCTCCTTCCTCACGCAGTCTGCAAAAAGGCGTCTTTCCTGCAGATCATCTAGGAGGAATATACTCACAAGATGTCCTTGGGAAGGTCCAGGACGAGCTAGGGAACTTGCTTTCCTCCCTTTTTTAAACAGAGAGAAAACGTGAAACAATGAGGTTAGAGTACTTCTGCAATTTTTTTATATGTAACAAATAAGGAAAATGCTAAACAGAGCTTTTGCAGGCCACCTCTAAGGCTTCTTCAGAAAAAACCACACTATAAAATGAAAATAAAACGTGAATGAAGTACGTGCAGTTTAAATATGGAGTGATACGCAACTCTGAAGTGGTATTTGCCTTTGAAAATGTGATAGATCTATTCCCCCTGTGTATTCAGAGTCGCGGGTGCCGTTTCCCCGATAAACGACATTAGTGCGTGTCTTTGCCCCCGCGCACCTGCTGCTCACCACGAAGCCAACGCGGCTCCAGGACGGCGCTGGACCCTGGTCTAGCTTCATCCGCCGAGCTGCTAGAATGAAATCTTAAATGCAGAAGATTTGTCAGTGCAGATGGACGGGTCCAGCTTCGCTTTGGGTCTCTGAGCCGAGCTGCAAGCGTGGCATGCAAAAAGTGTGGGTTTATACAGACATATAATTTCAGTAATATTATACAGACATCATTTCAGTTGCGTGTGAATGACCACTGTAAATAAAACAAGTTCTGACCTAGGAGTTGAAATAAATTCGCTCAGCAAGGGCGCACGGCTCCCCCGGCTCTCTCCGCCCCCCTCCACCCGAAGGGGCTCTCCCCCTCCTTTGCCCCCCTCCCCGCTGCCACGGGGGCACGGC
>NW_008823871.1:523343-532340 GCF_000699105.1 Pygoscelis adeliae | reverse complement strand
GACACCCACCGCAGAGTTGTTCCAAAGCCCCCGGCGAGTCTCCAAACTCCAAAACTTTAGATTTTGCTTCTGCCTTTTTTTGTTCTTTTAGTTTTTTTTCTTTAATTTTGAAAAAAAAATGTCATTCCTGGATGCTTTATTCTCATCTCGTCCCCGAGCTCCCAAAGACGCCCAGCACCCTGAGGTCCGCCCAGCGTCCCACTTGGGGATGTTTTCATCCCTGAGGGTTGTTTTTTACTTATTTTCAGTAGCTTGAGGTCAGAGCAGCACAAGGAAGGAGCAACGTGTCCGTGGGCTTTTGATGGAGGTGTCGGAAAAAGCTCCGAAAGCCTCATTAAAATAATAACTTCTCAGTGGCAGGGTGAAAATACACATGTGCACATCATCTATTAACCTCTGGTTAATCCCATGGGTTGCAGGGATGAATTAGGGTTCAGCACCCGCATTTTGAAGCCCACGTGGATGCTGGGGAACATCTGCACCCCCATCCTACACGCTGCTTCGGTGACCGTAGGTCAGGTACCTGGCAAGCGGCAGCAGAGTTAAGATAACAACGGGGCAGTAAGTTTTACGGGGAGGCTTGGAGTTTAGCTGTACAAATCCTATTAGCATTAACATCGGCTGTGTGGCTAAATCCTTGCATTCTGCACAGAAATTGAATCCCTGAGGGGCTGGCTTAAATCAACAAATACTCGGGAAGGGAGAGTCGGGAGCAGAGGAAGATTTGTCCGGGGACAGTGGCTCCTGTAGGAAGTAAATCGGGCAGCGCTCGGGGATTTGGGGCCGCCGTGGTGCTGCGGAGAGTCGTTTCGGTTGGTGGTGGTGGCGGATCCGGAGGACGTGCAATTAGCTGGGGCAAACGATGTGCCCTGGGTGGGCAGCGGCAGCCACCCCACACCCCGAGGGGACGAGAGAGGGGAGGGCAGGGGATGAGCACGGCCTGAAATAGCAAGAGGAAAGAGGGGAAAAGGTAGAAGTGAGGGGAAGGAGCTTTATTTGAGGAGCAGGGGAGAAAAGTGGCAAGAGAGGTGGATTTGAGCGGGGGAAGGAGCAGGAGAGGGAAAGGGAGCGGGGAGAGGCGAACACGGAAGAGGAGGGGAAAATGGGGAATGTGGAAAGCAGAGGGGCTGGATGTTTTTATGGGCAGCCATGGAGATGTCCTGCCCCATGCTCTTGACTCAAGAAGACCCAATCCTGGCATAGCACTAGGCAAGAATAAAAGTCTCCTGAGCCCACAGTGGCTGGGGATGGGGGTTTGGTTCGAGGTGCCGGTACCCAGCTCCCTGCCCGCACGTCTGCGGCAGCTACCCTGGGACGGGACTGTCCCCTCACCCCCAGACCAGAGGAGATGGGCTGATACAGGTAAACCCAGCTGGGACAAACCACGGGGACAGAGGTACCTGGGAAATCCCAAACCTCTGGGGGCTTGCAAAGGCGTTGGGGTGTCCCACCAGTCCTGCTCACGTGCTGTCCTTGAGGGGTGATTGGAGCAAGCCGGTGTCTGCAGAAAGGGAAAAGGGAAACGCAAGGCTCACCAAAGATCCCAGAAGCGTGGTATTCCAGCGTTTCTTTCAGATACAAAAGGATTCTTTTGGTTCCTTTCGCTTGGTTTAAACCCAGGGACTGTAATTTTCAGCACGTGGCCACACATCCCGTGTCGATGCATTCCAGCAAGGATGAGCACCCAGCACGTAGCAGGTGTCCTTTGGAAAGGCACCAGGCTTCTCTTTAACTTCCCTTCCCACACCTTTCCTTGTTGCTGTTTTATGACAATGAGAGAGAGAAAGGGGGGGGGGAGAGGACGGGAAAAGCCACCATTTCCTCCAAGGCTGTGAAACTCACGTCAGCGTCGGGATCGGTTTTGATCCGCCAGCTCCTGCGGGAAAAGAAAAACTCTTGCAGCTTTACTGCCTGGAAACGAGGTGTCCGTAATGGGAGGCAGGGCCAAGGTTTCTCTGCTTAGGAGAGCCCGAAAACCAGGTCCCGTCTCCCCACCAGCCCCAGGCTGATGGCCATGAGGAGTTTTACGCCGTGGTTCTGCTCTCTGGTCATTTTTGCCTTTTCTTTGCTTTTTTCAGCCTGGGTTTGTCCCCCGTGATGGTGCTGAGCAGCAAACGTCACTAAATAACTCAGCAGGGTCAGCGACTTGCAAACAGGAGAGCCGGGGAGCCTGCTCATTCACCGGCCTCCTTTTCCTCGGGAAATGTGTTGGGCTTTGAAGAAACCACAGGCAGCACTCAGCTCCCTGCAAATAACCTGAGGAAACGCAACAGCGACTGCAATAAAGGCTGGAGGGGCCGTCATGAAAGCTGCACGAGATGCTAACACGGCACAGCTGCACAAAAAGGGCTTTTCTGGGGGGATAATGGGAAGTCGGGGGGAAACAGGGCTGGTTTGCTTCACGATTCAGCCGGGGAAGAAGCGAGAGGGATGAGCTGAGCTGATTTTCTCAGCTCGTTACAAGTGCATGACATTTTCTGGGGAAGCATCGGCACCGGTGTCACGGAGGTGTTGCCTGCCGGCAACGCGAGGGACACAGGCCGGGCAGGGGAAGGGATCGGCGAGCTAACGCTCGCGCGGTGGTGTGAGCACAGAGAAATCCCAGCGTGGAGGCACCGTGGCAGGGAAGGAAAAGCAGTTTCTCAAAAAGCCGGGAAACCGTCAGAGCCGCTACAGCCATCGATGCTGAGGTCCTTTCCAGGTGCCCGATGGCAGCATCTCCCTGCGGGATGGGGTGCAGGGTGATGGGGGTCCTTCTGCAGGAGCTGCCCCACGGCTGCGGATGGCCACGGCCCTGGGCTCAGCAGGAGGCTTAAACCAGCGTCCTGGCTGCTATTGCCCTTGCACAAGTAGTTATTAACCCCCATATCCTCATTAGATACTTGTGAGGACTTGTACTCCACCAGTCGAAAGCATTCCCGCAGTGTGAAGATTTCTGCTTTTCTGAGATACGAATCTCAGAATGGATCCATACGAATGGAGTAAAGGGAACTTCAATTCATTAAGGCAAATTTTTATTGAACTCCAGGCTGGCAAGTGGAGCTGACTATGTCTCAGACAGTGAACGCAAGCTCTCGGCAGTCAGGGTGGTTACTTATCAACAAAATTAATCTAAAGAGGGGGTTCATTCCCCAGGGTGAGAAGCCTTGATACCAAGGTAAGATGTGAGTTCAACCAGCAGACATGGACTTAGTGCCAGAGTCTGGGGGAAAAAGTCTGTCACCAGGGAGATGCTGGATGATAATGGTCGCTCTTGGCCTCAAATTTAATGACCTATTTATTCCTCCGAAGTATCTATGAAGTGTGCTTGGTGGCATAGCCTTGCTTCTGTCCCAGCCCGGCACTCAAACCAGAGGAATCGGAGTTTCCTCACTTGTGTTTCTCACTCCTGAGTTGCTTTTTGCTGTCTTCTCCATCACCAGTTCATCGCTGTGGTTTTCGCTGCCTGGTCAGCGGGGACCACCCGGTCACGGCCCGTGGGCTGGTTGGGTCGGTCCATCGGGAAGGGCTGGCACGGGCAGCCGGAGGCACTGATGGAGACTCGGCGCTGCACGTCGATGGGGTGATCACGTTGGAGAAGACCCACCTTGCAGCCTAATCATGAATCCTTTGTTTCAGGCAAAACAGTCCTTGCGTCAGAGCGCTCGTGATAAGCAAAATGTTTTGGGTTGGATCATAGAATCATAGAATCATTAAGGTTGGAAAAGACCTGTAAGATCATCAAGTCCAACCGTCAACCCAACGCCACCATGCCCACTAAACCATGTCCCTCAGCGCCACAA
Source organism: Pygoscelis adeliae (assembly GCF_000699105.1). NCBI lineage: Eukaryota > Metazoa > Chordata > Aves > Sphenisciformes > Spheniscidae > Pygoscelis > Pygoscelis adeliae. The sequence continues at coordinate 528,558 of NW_008823871.1, read as the reverse complement.
TCATGCAGGTTAGTGCAATTGTCTTGACCAGAGCCGTCAAGAATTGCTTTCAGAGAGCTGTGCCAAATGCTGGTTGGTGTGGACACACAGTCTGGCAAGCTCAATAAAACCCAAAGGGTTCATATTTAGCATGGAAACCATGTCAGCATCGACCAAGCTTAAACAAGGTGGGCTGTTAGCACTGTTTGGACAGAGCCTTATATCAAAAGCCATTTATTCTGCTATTACTATTCATTATTCCCTCCAGTGTTACCCTGGATGTTTGAGCTGGGATCTGCCTAATCCCGTAAAGCCCGGCTTCTCCTCGTGTCAGAACAGGAAAAAAAGTCATAATTCTCCTTTTGCAGCCTCCCAGGCTGTTGCTATGGGAATGGTGCAATGTCCCCCATTCGGCAGTGCCGCTCTCCTGCCAGTGCAGGTAGGAGAAGACGCTTTCCAAAGGGAAGACTGCCCTGGAGTGAACACCGTGCTTTGACAATTAGCCAGGGAAGCTACAAATCACTCCATGAAAGCGACGGTGTCAGACTTGCAGGGGACCTCTTTTCTGAATTGTAAATGAAGACCCGAGCAAGCCTGGCTCAGCAGGAGGTACCTGAAGGCGCCGAGATTTGTACGTTGGGGTCCTCAGATACCTACAATTCTCCTGCTGGATTTGCCCCGTTTGCAGCCCTCCCCACTCATCCCACTGCAGGTCCCATCCCGTGGTCCCCAGCTCCTCACCCACAGCTGACACCCCAACACAGGCTTCTTGCCCAGGGACTCAACGCCTGGGTCTCCTCGCAGACCTGAGCCTAAACAGGATCTAGCGGAGACACCTGAAGTACAAAAATCCCCTTGAAAATAACCCCTGGGGATGCTGCGGATGCATTTGGGTGCGAGCGGCTGGTGGGGTAACCTCTCCCCCAGGCAGGATGCACAAACCCCACCTGAGAGCAGCAACACTGATAAATCCTCCTTCATTTCATTACCGTGGTCAACAATTTCTGCCAGACCTGCCTCGTCCCCCAAAACCGGGGGAACTGGGGCACTGACCAGCTCAGGTTGCTGGTGCGGGTCTTGGCCGGCCCCATCCTGTAAAAGCATCTTTCTGAGTTCATTGGAGAAGAAGTTGCCAAAAGGTGTCACACCAATGGTGTAAAATTCGGTTTTGCATGGGGGAATTCGGAGCCAGATGGATTTTCAAAGCTAAAATGTGCGATGAAGCTGGTCCCGACGGCGGACTTGTTCAAACCTGGGGAGATAAAACTGATTAAAAGTAACGAAGTTACAAAAAAAAATCACGTCTGTGCCCGTGCTATAGACTTTCCCTCGAGTTTGGAAATACGTTATACCCTAGGTTATCTGTCTTGGGGCAGACAGAGAATTCAGCCCATCTCTCCAGATCTTTCTGGTATTTGTGGGTTATCTCGGGGTGATTCAGCGCGGGCTGGAAGGGCTCGCCGTGACCCCCGCTGCCTCCTCGCTCCCCTGGATTTGCTGCTGCTCCAAGGGTGGGTGAACGAAACTTTTCAAACCAGGAGAAGAACCAACGCCAAATGATATGCCATGGCAGATATTTAAAGAAATACTCATTTTTGCTCAACAGCTGGTGCTCGCAGGGTTTCTGTGGGCCACAGCCGGTGTAGCAGCCCGTCAGCGCATTGTTAGCTCTCCCTGTAAATCTTCTGGGTTTCTGTTTTGCTGCGGAGCTCTGGGGCTCTGTGGAAGCACCCTGAAATACAGCAGAGATCGGCCCCTTCCCGCTTCCCCCCTCCTGTTTGTCTTCTAGAAAACCCCAATAAAACCGAGGCCCCAAACCCTTAGAAATGTCAGGACTTGGGCGCAGGGGTGCTCTCGGCCCCAGCCAGCCCACGGCTGCAAGCAGGCGGGGGGCAGAAATACAAGATGAGAACTTTCCAGTGAGCACCAGAAAGAATAAGACAAAGAATCTTTAAAAAGCTGTCTAGCGTGGCTGCTGCAAGGTTAGCCTGCCTAGCCGACACGTTTTGCTAACGGCGTTGAACATTAGTTGAGTGCTTGAATGCACATCGAGCGCTGAGCGTGGGGGAGCGAAGGCAGCTCCTTCCTCCCTCGCCTCCTTGGTGCTTCAAACCGTAACCTGAAAATCACATCTGTGTGTGTTTAGTCCTATCGCTCGCCCTAAATTTGGGCCTGAACATGCAGATCATCTCTGTATCAAACCTCATCGTGCCGTTCTCCGGCAAATTAAAAGTCTGCACAGCCTTGGACCGCCTGAATCAGTGCCTCATCACCCCAGTGAGGTTTGCTGGTGTCCGGGGAAATCCTTTCTGCTGCGCAGGGACCGGATTTGGGAAGCCGACCGGTCCCTCTCTTTAAAACAACATCCTCTATATGAGGAGATTGAAGGCAGGGGACCAAAATGGGACACTATCGCGGAGGGAAGATCCTGCACAGATCTGCCGAAGGCTGGAGCTCTGCGTTGATCTCTGTAGGATGCGCAGACGCCCGCCTGGCACCAACGCCGCATCCTCGCACTCCAGCGAAGAAAGGGATGAAGAGAGACAGCGGCCGTCCCAGATCAGCCCTTCCCATCCCGTGGCCGCGTTATGCACGACGTGTAACAAGACGCTTCGGAGCTGTAGAGCGGTGGCGTTACATATTCATACGGCTGCTGAACGCCTCCCAGGACGGCACTTGCCGGTCTGCAGCGACAGCTGCTTTGGCCCGGTTCGGATTTGTTCAAAAGGTTGGAGAGTTTGCTGCATCCCAGCGGGTGTCGTGACAAAACAGCCGTCGCCTTTTCCCAGGACACGTCCCTGCGGGAGCACCTGCAAAATATCCCTCGTGTCTGCGGGGGACCCTCCATCCCTGTTGTTTGGGAGAGAAATTTTCGGTGAGCTGTGCTGCACGGTGGGGACTGCGTCCAGCCCAAACGGCCTTATTTCCTTCCCAAAATGTCCCACGAGACCAGGTCTAAAGCCTTCCTGAAGTCAGAATTTGCCCCATTTGTGGCTTCTTTCTCATCTGCTCGGCCAGTTTCCTCGTCAAAGAGGGAAATTAGAGAGGTTTGATGTGATCTCTTCTTGAAAAACCCACACTGGCTGCTTTTTATCACCTTGTTATCTTCCAGGTGCTTAAATAGATTTAAAAACCCTGTACTCCAGAAGCTTTCCAGGCATCAAAGAACAGCCGAGCGCTTTATAATCCCCTTGGTCTTCCTCTTTACATTTGGGAAGAGGAGTAGGAGTCGATCTGCCCTTCTCCCGTCCTCCACTGCGGGTCGGGATGCCTGACGGGTCAGAACTCGCTGGATCCTTAAGCCCTTCAGCATCAATGGCACCAGACCCAGAGGCATGGTGCACAGACCTCTAAATCGCCTTTAACCTCCTCGTCCAATGGCGAGACCCCCTGCCCTCCCCTCCCCTCCCGCTCCTCTCTCCCTCCAACCCAGCTACGCGCTGGCGGTGGAAAGTGGGGTTAATAGATGAAAGAGGAATTGCTAAAGCAAATATTGTCTTTCCAAAGCTCTGTTCATTAGCTATAAACAGAGGGAACCGCTGCGTATACGTGTTTTAAAGAGGGCTGTAGCTCTGTGGGGAAAGCAGGAATTGGGGGACACAGATAGATCTCTGATTTTTTGTTATTTTAAGAGAAAATCATTAGCCAAGGACCATGTCAGACCTCCTTACCTTTTGGCCAAGCAAAGGCATCCCAAATCTACAGCACCCCGCAGCACATCAGCCCCAGCACGCAGCATCTCCCCAGCTGGCCGGGCTGCAGGTCTATCCCAGCGGGAAAAATCTGGGCAGACCCCGCCGGCGTCCCGTGAGCATCCCTCCTTGCCCCAGGAAATAACCTAACAGTTTGCAGGCACCTGGGAAGAAAAATGAACAAGGTCCCGCAGGGTCCGGACACAGGTTTGGTGCTTCGTATTTTCATTAATAGCCTGGAAACAAGCTGATGAGATCAGGCTTGCTTCAACTAGGGAGAGGAAAACTGGGGTGGGGGAAGGAGTAGGAAGAAAATGCCTCCTCTATCCACCACAACCCAAGAGGGATGCTCGAGACCTTTCCCTTCAGGCAGACTCTTCTCTGCAGCAATAGCGCTGCTTTCTCCTGGAAACCCGGTAAGGTTTCCTACCCGAGAAGGCAGCTTCGAAGAGCCGAGCTGGTGTCTCCCCCGATACGGCCTCTGACGTGGTCGGAGACGAGGGGGAGCGGGTTTCGCTGCCTCGAACTAACCCCCCGCAGGCGGGAAGGGACCGATCAGCTGAGGGGGGCCAGATGGGAAGACGCTTATATAGACTTCTAGTTTTATTGTTACTTTTTGATGGGGTGGAAGCACTCATGGGGAAAAAGGGTGACATGGCGCTGGAGAAGATGGGGCTTTCCCTGCACACAGGGAGGTTTGTACCCGGCATCGCTCCAGCAGCCGCATCCCTACGTTCAGGGCTGGAGATGCAACTGTCACACGGCTCCAGCGTGGTTTCCTTCCTCCCATTAGTACGGCTGGGATGGAGTATTTAGTTAAAAGCCTGCTAGTCCCGTTTTGGTGGGGAAAAAGAAAAAGGCGTCTTCTTCACAGGCAGCTCGCCTGCCGAAAATAATCCCCTTACCAGAGACTTCTGCTGCAGCAATGACAAAGCAACAAACCCCCGAGGACCAGCGAGTGCAAGATGCTCTCCTTGCTTCTTTAAGCATCCACATGAGTGCAGCGCTCCCAGGTGTGGCGAGGATGTAAAGATCCCCCCAACCTGTCATTCAGAAATGGGAAAATGGGGAAAAAATGTGATTTGCGCACCTGACGGGCATTAAATCCCCAGGAGCTCTCCTTGCATCTCTCCTCTTGAGCTGAAGGGAGCCCCAGAGGAGCGTGGCCGAGTCCTGCTCACCAGCCCTTCTTTGCCATGATTATAATCCCTAATTTCTGATTTTGCCACCTGCACTGTTTCATAAAATTTTAAAGCTAATGCTCTGCCAAACTCAAATGGCACTGGAGCAGATGTTTAAGTGCAGCCTAGGATGAATAAATTATGGGGCTCGTGGATGTACAGTGAAGGGAGGAGAGGCTGGACTGCTCTGAATGGAGAGATAATTGATTTAAATGACATTGTCCTTTGTAATCACCTGGGATTAGCTCTTTGGGCACAGGCAGAATAAGAGATGCAGTGATTAAAGATACTGGCCTAATGACAGCAATGACTTGCCTGCATGCAATCGCTGCTCAGCCTTTTTTTTTTTTTTTTTGTGAGAGT
>NW_008823871.1:517935-523082 GCF_000699105.1 Pygoscelis adeliae | reverse complement strand
GCACACAGAATTTGACCCCAAAATGAAAGCCTGACCACAGATTCGATTTGAATTACTTGACTTAGAAGCTGCCCAGCCTTTTTTTTTTTTTTTTGGCAGCTCTGCAGATTTTCTGCCTCTTTATCCCACCTTGATCATCAGGCAGGGAGAAGAAAGCGAGGCTGATTTCGGCCTTGGCCTGCCTGTAGCAGTCCAGGACTGACCTTGCAGCGTGTGCTCTGGGAGCCTGAGGCTTGGAAGGGATATCAGGGAAGGGGGGAGCTGCAGCAACGATGCAGCACAGAAACGCACAGAAATGATTTGATGCTGGAGAAAAAGCTCCATCGTGAGACGCTTACGGAGATCAACCTGTTTGGGTTACCCACCGGAGCGCTGGGGGGGATTTGATTGCAATATGTAAGTACTTGCAGAGGAGAATATATTAAGCATTAAAGAGCTTTTTAATTTCACAGAGAAAGGCATAAGAAGAATCGATGGCTGGACACCAGATCCAGACCCAGCAGCACCGAGCTGCTTTTTTTAACCACGAGGACGGGTAAAAAATGTCTGTGACTCAGAAGCCCACAGGTGTTTTTTGCTCTGCTCTGCTACAGACAACCGTGATGACCCTGGGCAAGTTACTTAACCTTTGAGCACGGCTCAGTCCCTTCCGATGGGTAAGGCATTTACCTGGCAGGGTTAAATAGATTAGCTTGGCAAACCCGCAGCTGCCATGGAGTTAATTATTCCCTCGGATCCCAAGAGCTTGCTGGTCCATGAGTCCTCTCTCCCCGGCGGATGCTGTGGTCCTGGGTGCCAGGGCTTGCCCTGCCCCATGCCCCTCCAAGCAGTCCCCATTCCGGGGGCTCGGTGGCGAATAACGGCCCGGAGGCGGGATCTGGCTGAACTCGTGGCGTTTTTTGCGCTTCACAGAAAACAGCTTTTTTTGCAACTCTGAAGCAAGCTGTGCTGTAGTGCATCGGCTTTTTAATCATCATCGTGTCTCTGCCTCCTTATGGCTTGCTGGCAGTGAGATCTGCAGCGTAGCAAAACCTCCCTGCATTGCACCCCTGTCTCGGGCAGCAAACTCAAATAAAACAAAGCAGGAGACAAAGGATTCCTACACCTGGGGATTGCTCAAACGGCCGCGCCGGCCTCCGAGGACGTTCGCCTCCAGCCTGAACCTGCGGCTGGGACCGGGGGCAGAGGAGGAGGGGACCCGATATGCTGCCGGCAGCAGCTTCGGGGCATTCACGGGCGCTGGGGTTTTGATGTGCGTGCAAAGGACGCCGGGCAGAAAGGGCTTGATCCTGCCTACGGCTCCCAGGCGATGCTGCAATGAAGAAAATAGACATATGGAGATGAAAGGGGTTTTCTAACAACAAAAGCAGCCGGGTGGAAAGCTGCAGGGAGACTTCTCTGCTGCCGGTGGTAGCTGGTTTTCCAAATTGTGATGAGTCAGCGTAAAGGAGGGTGGGTGCCTCTGCGTGCTGCGACGGCAGCCGCCTCCTCGGGGGAGAAAACAGTACCGAGTCCCGGGTGGATACCGGCTGCTCCCACAGGCACGGCAATCCCTGCGGAGGGATCAGCACCGCGTCTCAGCGCGACACGAAAGCCGGGGACTGCCCTGAGAGTGAGCAAGCCGTGACCGCGCCAGCACGGGGAGCGGGAGATGGTCCCCGTAAAGATCCAGGAAAGAAAGTGCCCTTAACACCCTTTTATCTCTAGAAACAGGCTCCAGATTCACGTTCAGGTCAGGGTTTGCCTCTCAAACCTCTCTCCTTATAAAAGTTTAAAGACAGACCCCAAATGTCCTGATTTGGGGTGGGGGAGTCCTGGGGGAGGCTGAGGGAATAGGAATGGCTGAACAAGGCCAGGGTAAAGGTCCGTCTGTCCCAGCGCCCTGTTCCAGCGGTGGATGTGTGTGAGGACAGGGATTAGGGACACTTCCCGGGGCGACGCTTTGCAAAATCCTGCTCTTAATGGGCTCCGGGACTCCCCGAAACACAGGTGATCTCTCAGTGGTCTCACAGCGGGATTTCCCTGTGCGCAGGCTTGGAAAGCATCTGGATGAGACCTGTCTCTGCTCAGTGTTAATAACTAACATAAATAAGTGGATGCACTCATTCCTGTTTTACACGTGCAGAGCCAGACAGTGCTGTTGGCTCAGGGACTGAGCTCAACCTCGCTCTGCGAGCAGCCCCGCTTGGATCTGGGGGCTTGGTCCAAATTACACCCACACGAATATTGCTGGGATTGCCCTGATATTACACCGATGCCAGGAAGATCAAAACGGGGCTCGGGGCAGAGGCAGCCCAAGCCTGACCCACCTCTTCGGGCATACAGAGGGGTGGTGATGCTGGTGACGGTCCCCAGATGGGCTAGATCCCTAGCAGCAAGACCCAGCTCAGCATCGTGGTGCTTCGTGAACCGAGTTTTTCCTCTCTTGATCTCATGGGTCCAGAAAGGAACTGCAGCAAGAGGGGCAGGACCTGCAAAATCAAACAGTAAAAACATCGTTGCCACGCTTACTCATTAATCGCACTTTCGGCTCCTCTGCAAGGCTCAGGTGCTGCTGCGCTGCCCCAGCCCAGGGGATTTCAGCTCTGCCTGGAAGGCTGGGGGTTGATAACCACAGCCATGGGGCTGTGGCCTCTCCTTAACCCCCCCTCTCAGCACCAGTCCCGGGTGTTTTAGCAGGTTGTGCTTGCAAGAGTCAGGGCTGTTTGATGAATCAAAAGGCCGTTTCTCTCCTCTCCCAACCAGGCAGCATTGCACGGGGACGGCTGCGTGGCAGCGAGCTCCCGTTTTTCCCCTCTCCTGACGGGTGCCGGTGGCATCCCCCCCTCCGAGGCTCTTGGAGGCTGTTTGACAGGTTGGCAGCTGGTCGGGGGGTGCGTGGGGTTTGGGTTTGACCCCCCCTCCCCCCCCCATTTGCAAAGCTGCAGAACCCTATCATCCTCTTCGCACGTATCTACCGTCATCTCCCCATCCCGACAGACCTCTCTGGGTACAGTTAGGACCGTCCAAAGCCGACGGGGCAACCTCGGCACGTCCCCAAGCCTTGCGCAGGCAGACGGTGGCTGCTGTGGGCGGTTGCATAAATCAGAGCAGTCTCGGGGCTGCTCTGACTTTCTGCTTGTTGCTAACAGCCACCCCAAAGCTGTGAGCCGCCACCCCAAAGCTGTTTAGCAAGCCAAGGGTTACTGGAGCCTGGCAAGCTGCCCTGCGCCCCAGCTGCACAGTGCCAGCAGGGCAGGATCCGACCCCACGGGCCGTGTTTCTTGCAGGTTTGCAAGCTCAGCTGCAGTTTTGCAAGCCCTCGCTGGTCCCACCGGGCAGCTCTCCGTGAAGCCGTGTTGGAAACGACAGCTCTTGGGAAAACCAGCCCCAGGCGAGCGCATTCAGCCGGCAGCGTGATGCCAGCACCTTGGCGAAGTGGGGCCTGGGGGAGCCGCACGAAGGCTGTTCCTGCAGCACTGGCGAGAGCTGCCTCATCGCCCGTGCAGCCGTTAAGGACAGAAATACCACTGGGTTGGCCGGACAGACAGCCCATGCTAAAAACAGCCTCCCGGGGCTGGGCACACGGCATGGAGAGGAACAACTGCCCAGTTAGGTTTGCCCCAGGTGGGTTTTTGGTTTTAAACCTCCCCGGCCGATGCCGCGAGCTTTGGCTGTGCCCGAGGAAGGGATGCAGCAAAAGAAATCGCCCCTGTGGGTCTCCTGAGTGGGTTCCGGTGGCAGGGACAGGGGCAGGCCAGCGCCTTGGCACAGCCACCTCTCCTCGCACCAGCACGAGCACCCAGGTGCTGAATCACACCAGGCACCCTGCTGGGCTGAAAAAATAACCATTTGCTTTTCTTCTCTAGGTTGGACTCACCAGCCAGCTGCTGCTTTTTCCTTTCCTGGGTGTCTCAAGCTTCTTCAGACCAGCGGTGGGCTTGTTCTCGCTCTGGAGAAGCTCCTTGCTCTGTGGCAAGGCACGAGAGGACACGGGCTGTGCGTTTCCTAATGCCCCAGCACAGCCGCTACAGGGAATGGTTGGCTCATGAGGACAGCACCGATCCGGTACAATCCCCTTTGCCCTGCAGACACCCGGGGCACGCGAGCTATTTTCATCCCTTCAACAGCTGCAGGAAGACACCCTTGCTCCCGCCTCTGTTAAGGGAGGCAGCTGCAGCCAGCTCTGCAGAGGGCTGGGAAATCTTCTGGCCGGGCTGTCCCAGCTCTGACACCAGAGATCCCCGCGCAGGAGGGGGCTGTGCTTGTGCAGAGCCCATCAGTCCACTGAAACACGCTCCAGAAGCTCCATATTCCCTCTCTGCCCTGCTCTGTGCAAGATTTGCCCGGACAAAGGCGATGCTCTGATGGGGTATGTGCTGAGCAGGGTGTCTCGGTGCTTGTCCTACAGCCCAGAGAGATCCGGGCTCGCACCAAGCCACCTCAGCACCTCTGGGTGACAATGCTGAGTGATGCAAGTGCCACTCTGGTCCTCGTGCTGCAGGGCACATCTCTCTGACCATCACGGTCCCTTACCAGGGAGGGCTGACACGCCACGTGTGACAGGGAACAGCAGGGTCCTCCTGCCCGGGAGTTGGCAGTGACAAAGGGCAGGATGTCCCGCAGCAGCACTGCCTCCAAGGCTTGGTTTGGGGGGGTACACGTCACACCCAGGCTCACCGTGGCAGCTCAGGGCTGGAGTGAGCAGGATGGCTTGGGGAGAGCTTGTGCTCTTCAGGGGTTCAGGATCGCCCCGTTTCTCCTGGATCCCTTTGAAATGAGGAACCCCCCAGCCAGACCCACACCTCCGGGGCTGCCCAGAACTCCACGTGCCAAGGGGGAGCCTCTCCCCCCGCTGCCAGCTCTCCCTCCTCCCGGCGGATGGGACGCCTGCCATTTCCTTTGGCGAGTGCACTGATCAGAGGCTTTTTTCCCCCGCCATTCAGGCTGACAACTGGGCCTCAGCATCAGCTGCTTGTTGCTCAGCATCAGCCTTTCAGCAAACAGCAGGTGCAAGCGGTGCGACCCTGAGCTCCGCTACAGTAATCCCCGCTCCCCCCCCCGGCCCCCCTCGCACAATATTGTCCCCTCGGCTCAAGAATGTTTTTGTCTCCCCTTCACAGTTGTGAATTCTTTTATATATTGAAAAGAAATCTCTTTCTGATTTT
>NW_008823871.1:514393-517916 GCF_000699105.1 Pygoscelis adeliae | reverse complement strand
GGTGCCGCGCTGCAAGGGGGAGCGTGGCCCGGCACAGCTGTGCGGGAGGATCTGCCCCCTCCTCGGCAGCTGCCTGCAACGGCCCCCGGCCGAGCCGCTGCTCGGGGAGGGGATCATGCCCTCTCTGCCTGCATCCGTGGCAGCAAGAGCGTGCGGCTGCACAGGCCCTCAACCCCGCCCTGGCAGAGAAACCAGCTCACCCACATGTGGGAAACACGGAGGTGACACAGCAGCAGGTCTCTGCTCCGTCACCGACATTTAACCGCAGCGAGCTCTGCCAGAAGCCCCGGGGAAGGCTGTAAGGCAAGTGAGAGGCCAAACAAGCAGAGCTTGTGAACGCCGCATCACGCGGGGCTGCACGAGGGAGGCAGGAGCAGGAGGGATGCTCACGAACAGGGATGGAGCAATGTGCTGCATGATGCTCAGGCATCATCGCAGGGCTTGGCCTCAGCACATCTCCTCTGTACAGTGAAAACAAGGATCAATGACACTTTCGTTTTGTGTCAGCCGGTACTGAAATTGCACAGCAAAGCCCAGCGCAGGAGGGAAACATCATCCTCCTCACAGGTTACCAGAGCCTCCCTTCCCCTCATGGACCAGCCCCACAGGCAAGAAACCGCATCCTCTGCCACACACGTGCACAGACACGAGCACACACGCTCCCTGCTGCCACTAAAGCAGGGGTGATGGTTCCTGCCTTCCCCTGGGGCAGGCGGTGGGGACGGAGCGGGGGGCACAGGGGCTCTCCGGGGAGCCGGGCTCTGCAGGGAGCTGCTGAGAGCGAGCGGGTGGTCCTACAGCAACGCAGCAGGCTGGAAATCCCACCTGGCAGCCCCAGAAGGCACCTGCAGGACTCGGGAGGTGGTTTTTTGGGGGAAACAGACCCACACAGGTCCCTGACGAGAAGCGGGGACAACCACTGCCCTGCCCGGGACACTGCGCAAACACGGGTCCCTCTCCTGCATGCTGAACAGCTCGGCGTGGTTTGACCTCGCCCGACTAGATGAGATTTGCTTCACCCACAGTTCAGCCCCACACCGTGGCCATAGCTCCCTTTGCGAATAGTCTCCGATGGTCTCACTGCAGCCAAACCCCTCTGCAGCAGTTTTTACTTTGCAGACTTATTTTAAAGCAAATGTCCTCAGCATGTTTACAAAGCAAACACTACCCCCATGCTGTGGGCATCCCCACAAACACGGGCCTCTGTTTAAACTCCAGTTTTGGACATGGCTTGGAGAAGCCATGGTCCCATCTGCCCCGAGAAGCACGTGGCGGGACATTGGAGATGTTACAGCCTGTCTTCTCCACTACTTCTTCCACTTTCCTTTTGACATGAGTTTCTGCATCAAACACATTTCAGTACCTGTTCTGGCAGCACCGTGGCTCAGCACAAGCCCAGCTTTTCCACGACAAGCTGGTTTTTCCTGCAAACCGCTCCAGAGAGGACTCGCAGAGCAAAGGGGCATCAATTAAGGACACAGAACAAGTTTCCTCGTGCAAATGCTGTCAGTAGTTATTGCAGCTCGGTTGTACAGCTGAGGAGCTAGAAGAGAGCAGAGCTGCAGCATCCGTGGCAGGAACACTGGGCAGGAGGGCGCGACCCAGACCTTCCTGCCCTTCCCGTGCTCAAAACAGTTCAAGAACCCGCTCTCTCTTGTGAAAGCCTTGGCCTCGCACACCTACCCCGCTGCAGCAGCTGCAACCAGCTGAGATCCCGAGATTAGCACGTCCTCAGGTCCAAGTGTAGCTGTTTCCCAGCAGAATGCCTTCGGCTGCAAAATTCACCTGTAAGAGATCAAACCGAGCCAGAGCCTTGCTACCTTCAGGACATTATGCTCAGACTGTTCTTCCATCAGGTGTTCAACCATAGGGAACAAGCTGCAGAGCAGCTCTGAAATAAATCACCTGAGCTGGATGCCCCAGGAGCCAGCAGCTTCAGCATGGGAACCCGGTGTGGTTTTTCTTCTTTCAAGAAATCAATAAACTGCTAACCTGTGAAACCTACCCAGCTGCTATAGGACGGATGCTTTACGCATACAGAACAACCGTGGGAGTACCTCAAAACTCATCCAGCTGGCAGGTACTGCGGGGTGCAGGTTTTCAGTCCTGCCTTTCCCAGGACAGGCAGCATTTGTGGATTCCCAATAAGCTACGAGACGCTTCCTTATGAACCTGCCTCATTCAAAATCCCCCCATTTTATACACACTGCTAAAATAAACTCTGTGTTTACCTTTATGAATAATTCCCTCCACTCTCCATGCTTTCTCTGCTTAGTAGCCAGCCAGCTGCACACAGGGCAAGCATCTTGAAAACCGGGAAAGGTGCAGCACATCTAACCCTGCCCTGCTATCAGCCAAAGGCTTATCAGGCTAGGACAATTTACCATTACAAATTCAGAGCAGACACCGTTAAGATCATGTCCAGGGGCACAGCGCCCTTGCATGTTTTCCCTATTAGCTCTGCTGCTCTCCAGAGGTGGCTCGAGGCAAAGCCCAGATGTATCACTACATTTTTTTTTAAAATGAGAGTTAGGGGAAAAAGCCACGGTTGGTAAGAAAGAGGGAGGGACAAGGGAAAGCAAGGCTGTACCTATTGCTGCTGCCAGCCCAGATGCGCCGCAGTGGGTACCGGACAAGGTCTGCCCCTGCCCTCTGCTGGGAAACACCCCACAGGAACAGAGGCCACCCAGCAAAAGCTTATTTTATTAGTATCATATAAAGATTAAAACCCTTATGCCCTGTAAAGCCCTCCCCCGCCCTTCTTTTTATACCACAGTGAAACCTGCTCAGCACAAGGAAAGCCGGCCCTTTCCCAAGGCAGCCTGTGCAGTGCTGCTGTGGAAGTGAGTGAGATTTGATTAACATAACCCTGCTTAAGATTTATGAATCTCTCCCTCCATCCTATGCCATGATGCATTAGACATTGATTCATTTTACCTTTAACTCCGAGGTGCTGATCAGCCTAGAGAGTGAAGGCATTATTTATTATGTATGTTAAAAATCAGACCTCGCCAATGTTACAGGACAGGTTTAAAAATCCGCGGGTCCCTTCCAGCTTAGAAAACCTATTTTTAACAATCTGAGTCTTGCAACATCCTGACATGGCTCTAACGCTCGTTAGAGAAGCTCCTCTGGCCAGAGACGGATCATAACACAGCGATTCAGTTCCTATGTTCTTTTGAGAGTCTTCAAGGAAAATTGCAGTGATTCACTCCCGTATTAAAGAGCTGAAGAAGATACAGGTAAAATAATGAGTTTCCGATACGTGTTGGAGACGTTGTGCCTGTGCTCCTCACCGCCCCTGCAAGTGCTCCCACCACCTCTCCAGTTAGATTTGCCGTTTTACTGGGAATCAGAAACTGCAGCTCCTGTAGAGAGCAGACGAGCTCTGCAGCACGCCCCGCAGCACCGCTTGCTGCGTGCCTGCCCTGGCCGCAGCCTGCTGGAAAAAACACAGGCAGCCCGCGGTGCTGGAAGGGACAAGGGCTCAGGGGTTTGGGGCTGCACAGCTGCCCTTCCTCTT
>NW_008823871.1:513272-514354 GCF_000699105.1 Pygoscelis adeliae | reverse complement strand
AAATAGCTTGGGCAAACCTGAAAACCCCTGCCCTCGGTCTTTCAGGGGATGCTAGACTGGGGTGTAGCAACTGCAGCGGTTTTGTGACTTGCACGTACAGGAGAAGACAACAGCCGTAATCATTCTGTGATAAAATATCAATGTCTGGTCACATAGATAAATTCTTACATCAATGTACAGTAACGCACCTAGTGTTTCACATGTGAAGTGCACTTCACGTGCGCTTCAAGGCTCATTTCCAAAGCATTTTCAGGTGCAGCTCAACAAGATATTCTTGGCAGGCCACCTCTGTCCACTCTGCTACCTCCATCCAGAGATTAAGGCTGCAGATTAAACCCTGGGACACTTCCAGAGTGACAGCCATCCACCGCAGCTGAATAAACATGAAGTTCAGGAAGAAGGCACCACCACCATGACTTTAGAAGCTCTTTGTAGCTCTCAATAAAGTGAAGTTTTGTAACTTTTATAAACACTTGGTGACCTACCTGGCAATTCAGGAAAGTGAATTTTTCTTCAATCTGTGGCATTTTAAAATTCTGTATTAGTCTACTGTCACCTAGTATAGACAGATGGCAACTACAACCAAAAAAATACACAAAGCTTTAAGCTCTTTTTTGTTAAAACTGCTGGGAGGTTGCCTACGTGGCAACTGTTTAATCAATTGTTCTGTCATATTTACAACATCCAATTTTTCTTTGTGATTCACTCTTTAAGGCTGGCAGTATAGTGTGCAATTTTCTCTAATAAACCTAGGTAAACTGCAATTTGCTGTATATAATATGCACTGAAAACACCCACAAATTCTGCTGTGCTCGCTCCGACTTCTCTAGCCAACCGAAGGTGGAGTGTAGATGCTTTTGCCAAAAGAACAACCTTCAGAAAAAAAAACAAATAACCCCAACCCAAAAAGTCAACCTCCTCCTGCCTGCTTCATTCACGGATGTCACAATACAGGTTTGACGTTTTAACTGTTCCCAGAATGATGGATGGTGACACCTCTGAATGAATAACACAGCGGGAGGCAGTCAATCAGAGCAGCAAAGACTTGGGGCTGCACTGAAATATCTTGAGAAGCAGCAGGA
>NW_008823871.1:496913-513253 GCF_000699105.1 Pygoscelis adeliae | reverse complement strand
AGGAAAGGAAGTATGCAAAGAAACGTGTTATTTTAACGAGGTTTTAGGAATCATCACCAAAAACACTCATTGTGCACCGATGATGCTTGAGTGGCCATGACAGCCACCCCCATGATGTGGTTGGCGTCGGGTTCCCAAAATGGAAGCTATTAATCCTATCAGAAGGTCACAATGGGAAATTTCACCTTCCAGTGGTACTATGCTAAATGCTAGCTATTTAATGGCACTCAGGTTTTTTTAAAAGAACAAAATTCTTCCCTCATTGTCCATTTTTTTTGGGGGGGAGGGTTGACTTTCTGTGCTCAGTAATGGCTGCCTCTTGTTCCAGGCACACAGCTCACCAGCCTGCTTCGATGGTGATACATCCCCTGGATGAACCTCGGCTCTGTAACGCTGAGAATCAGGATGGTTTATGAACAGGATGAATCAGGATGATCACAAGAAGGGAAAAAACCACTTTTCCTTCCATGCTATGGTCTGATTCATTCTGTCAAAGCCCAGTCCAGCAGCATCTGGTCACAGAGCAGGCAGAAAAGAGTCCACAAGCGATGATCCCAGAATCACAAGCAGGAAGAAAAAGAGTTGTGCGCTCCAGCCTCTATGGTCAAAGGCCTCATGGTGGTCAGGGTGCTGCCTCTCCACTGGTGGACGTTACTTAAAAGTGGCATTAAATGCCCTGCCAATGATAAGTCTGCGCACTTCACTGGTGCCTGCCCCTATCTCATACAGCTTGGCATCACGCAGGAAACGCCCCATCGGATAGTCATTGATGTAGCCGTTCCCACCTGCAACCAAAAAGAAGTCACAAGTCACTTCTTCTCTCTGATTTCAGGGACTGAGGGTGGGATGGGAGAGAGCAGTGCTCTTGCACTGCGCTTGGCTCTCTCCAGCAATCACTCAAAGAAACAACCACTGCCAGTGACTTACCCAGACACTGAATCCCATCCAGAGCCACCTGGGTAGCACACTCTGCTGAATACAGGATCACCCCAGCGCAGTCCTAAAGGAGAGTCACAATGATGACAGAGTCAGCAAAGGTGTCACCCGCCCTTCTCCAATCTCCACGTTGCTCTGACCTTTCCATTGCTCTACAGACATCTACTAACAAGCCTGAAATACTTGATCACAAAGGCACAGGATTCATTCCCCAGGGAGCAAGAAGATGCAGCAGTCTTTCTGTCACTGCAGAACACTTGTGTCAGGTCTGTAAAGGCCACATGAAGACAGAAAAATTAACAGAAAAAAAAGGAGGAGTGCAGCAGGGAAGCTGGTCTCTCACGAATGCACATCATACCCACAGGAGACCAATGTGATTTGATTTGGGACGCAGGGCTCTGTGCTCCAAGTGTTAAACACTTAGTCCCTTCCTTTGATAGAGGTGTGGTGACAGTGCCGGTTGTGGAGATGACAACACCTCACAGTGATTGCTACAGCCCCTTACAATAGCCAGGATATTGTGTTTGGGCTTCCAATAAACACCTACTGATGCTGCTAAATCTGTTGCCTTGTAGAACAAGGCTTTCTTTTTCTTTGGGGGGAAAAAAAGCACTCAGGGCTGTGAGCAAGTCACTTTAACCTCCAGTACAGCAGACACAGTCCAGGTGGAAGCCAGCTCACCTTTGCATTGAAATGGCCCCTGTCACAGGCCTTTGCCACGTTGTAGACATACTGCCGACACGCCATCAGCCGTGTGTACATATCAGCCATTTTGCCCTGCATGAGCTGCACGTCGCAGGAGACGAGAGAAACATTAACGTGAGTGAGGGGAAGATTATTTTCTGCATGAGTACTGGGGATCACCCATTCCCCAAACTATCTCAGAGAAACTAGACAAATGAGAAGACATGGATTCAGCAGACATATATGAGGGCGCTGGAGGTTCTGTCAATTCACAGACTCCCAGATGTCAGCTGCAGTCCCTCACCCACCAACAGTGGCCTCCGGTAAACAGGCTCAGAGATCCTTTCACCTTCTCACCACATCACTACATCACGCAACCCAGCACAAACTCCAGGCAACCTTCTCCATGCAAAGCCCTCCCACGACAGAGCTCTTTGTCTTCTCATTTTTAGAGAGAAAAGCAAGACGACAAAAATCTCTAATTCCTTTTCTGCCTCACCTGGAAGTGGCCAATTTTCTGTCCAAACGCTTCTCTTACATGTAGGTATGGAATTGCGTGGTCAAGAACAGCTTGCATGAGCCTAAGAAAAGCACAGATATGCAGGAAAACAACAGAACTATTAATTAATAATAATTAAACCTTGGAAGCACAATCTAAGGCAAAAAGGTTCTCATACCTAAAATGATATGCTGCTGTCTTCCTATAGCTCCGCTCAAACCATGCTAAGAATAAAATCCAAAGGTCCCATTTTTCTCCCTAGTGCTCTACATATTGCTCATTTGGGACGTCTTGTGGCAAGGTCTTAACTTCTTAATTCAGGGGACTGAGACGAAGAGTTGAAGAGCTTTCTTACAACTGTGGCCAGGACAGTTTGTGCCGCCTTTCACCTCCAGAGACCACCAACTCAAGGAGTACTAGTCAATACCATAAAAAAGCAGAGGCAAGAACAAGAAGGCTGAAAAATCCTCCTTCTGCTTTGTAGAAGATGGTCTTTCCACATCAGGATTAATACAGAGAGACCACTTAGGAGGACAAAAGGACTGTAGGGTAAAAATAATTACTGGGGAGCTTAAGGACTGAATAAATGAAGAACAAACCCTTTACCCAGTCCAGTGGTCCTTCTGTGTGACAGTCTGGGTAGTCGTTTAGATTTTAAGGAATCAGTAATGCAAATGAGCTGGTTATCCCCAGAGTAATACACACTGTAGGGATACACAAGCAAGGCAGATTTACCATCTCTGGAAATGTTTACGTCAAGACTATTATTTTCAAAAGCTTGCTCTGGAGGGTCTGTGGCCTGTGCTACACTGGAAGGCAGAGATTTGCAAACTTTCTTTCTGGCATTGCTTCTATCCCTTGCCCCTCAGAGGCTGTTCCACATAGATGCTTTCAAACTGAAAAAAACTGCATGAGGAGTGGAGAGGTGAGAGGAGCTGAAGGAAAAGGTGGAGCACACGCAGAGCAAGCCGTGGCTGCCTGGGAGGGCCGAGCCGAGTACCCTCCAGCAGGAGTCCATCAGAGCAGCGAGCAGCTACGACATAGCTAGAGCACCCAGCAGCTACAGGATCTCCCTGCTCCCACCTCCTCCGCAGCTTGCTTCCTTCCCACAGCTCTGACCCAGCCACCTCCTCCCAGCCTTTCCTCTCCTCCCAGAAGCTGTCCCAGTATCTCAGCTCTCCATCCAAGATGCATCCTGCTGAGAGCTGCAACCCCAGTTGGAGACCCACTGGGCTAGGAGATCGTGAAGGACCCTTCTGGCCTTACCATCTATAAAAGATGACAAACCCTTACCCCAGTGGCCCACCAGACAGCACGAGTCTCTCCAGGTCCAATCCGCTCATCAGAACGTAGACTCCTTTGCTGACTGTCCCCAACACATTTTCAGCTGCAATCAGCAAAGGAAAGTGATTTACGTATGTGCAAAACTAAGATAGGCTGTTGTCTGAGGGCCTGTGTTCGCTGGGGAGAGGATTCAAACTTTCAGTCCCATTCACCTTTCTTTTTGGCTTGAGGCACAAACATTCAGGATGAGCTAGACAGACACTGAGTCTTGATACATATACTCCCTGCCACTGCAATGTCTTTTCAATCCAGCCAAAGCCAAAAAGGAAGAGGCAGTAAAGGGTTATAAAGTGCATCCTACAATCACTGCTATTCTCTTCCCTATTTTCTGAAGAGTAAGGTGCTCTCCAGAGATCTTGCAGCTCAGCATTTGTACCGACAAGAATAGGAGACTTAATAGCCTGGGAGGACAAATTGGGAGCCCCCTTCACCATCCCATTAGTTTGTATCTAACCCAAACTGACAGCACTACCATCTGATGTCTACTGAGTGTGTATTTGAAATGAATGCAAATCCTGGTCTGATATGCTTGGGTCACCTCTCTGAGCATTCCCGATACAGGAACCGAAGCTTACACAGGCAAGCAGTCAAAGCTCACCACTTATCACACGTCGGAGTGACATATATTAGTCTTCTGAGATTGGAGAATATGAACAGTCATTATCCCCCCTTCTGTGAGAAGGGCTGAACAGAACACTGCAGTTGTTATAAATAAATGTTTTAAAAAGACAAGTATTATTTCTGTGGAAATGGAACAGGAAAATAGCCACATTAGATAATGGGCTGAGAAAAAACCTCAAGAAACTGTTTCACTTTAGGACAATCTAAAGCACGTGCTGATGTTAACAAGTATAAAAAGAAAAGCAGGAACAAAAGGCTCATCTCAGCAAGGCTGTACTCTTACAGCCAGGAGAGAACTTAAAGCCTAACAACTGTGCTTTGTAGATGGACAGAGATTATCCACTGATCACGCCATATAGGAGAACGGACATATACTTCAGGCTTTGATCACAAGAGATCTGAGGGGTGTAATATGCAAAGTGAAAATGAGACAGGACTCGGACACATGCAGATAGTCTCCTGAAATAAATAATCTGTTTTTCAGTGGCAGAAGCTCATGGACTGCATTGTCTCCTGCTTACTGAAAAGCATGTTGACGTAGCGTATGGAGAAGTGCAGCCTCTGCAGGGCCATCATCATGATACTGGAACTAGAAAGAGGAAGAAGAATGAAGCTTGGCTTTCAGTGAAAAAGCTCAAAAGCCCCACAGACAAGTAACAGCAAACATTACTTTGAAGAACAGAACACAAACGCCAGCATCAGTAATAATATAGTGACAAAGCTGTTCATGAGTAATGACATCTCACAGCTAAAAAAAGGACTGAATAGCCTGAACACTTTCCTGTACGTCCAGGGAAAAGGGATGGATAGGTGTGTGGTGGGCTGAAGGACACGCGTGCTGACTGCACAAGGCGGGCAGACCTGCTGGCTGCCTATCACAGCAAAAAAAAAAAAAAAAAAGTTGGGGCTCTGAACGAACTGTTATCAATGTGATGTGACCGAATGAATCCATGGACAACACTTAGTATGAGGAAAACACCAGCTGCTCAGTGGAGCATGGCTGACAGTGAAACCCACGTATTTTGAAGTGGATGGAATTGCAGTGCTAGAGGACACCTTGATCTGAGAGAAAGATCCTGCAGACATATGAAATGGCATTAAACTGGTTCAGCTTCCAAGGCAGAAGATCAGAAGCAGCATTAATGGCCAGAGTGCAAAGTGTGTTAACTTTCAACACTGCAGTGATGTGCTTCTCTGAGTTATCAGAAAATGGAAATCCCGTTACCATGAGAACATGCTGTTCTGTACAGATGATTACCCAGGAGATGATCTGAAGACTGAGGCACCGGCCTTTCTGATTTCAGAGTGGAGGGATCCAATAAAGTTAGAAATGTCAGATTTCAGCTGAAACTCTTCTACTTACTGCAAAGCAGCTTTCAGTGGTGTATGGGGAGCAGGAGAGCTACTTGCTCTGCAGATATGCAATTAGGATTTTTATGAGTTCAGATAAGGCATCTCCTCCACTTGCTATATAGAGGCTGTAATTTTTCTATCGACAAAAATAGCCACTGGAGTAACAAAAACGGCCATTACAGTGGCCCCTGCTGCACTAACTAATGGGGGAAAGGACGTCCATTTTCAGGCTCTGACCCCAAAAGAAATGCTACAGGCAAACCAAAAGTCTGTTGGATAGTCTCCAGTGATTTTGGAGAAAAAAAATCTTCAAGGCAAATAAGCTCTCCTATATACAAGATAATGGAAACAAATAAGTTTCTTTAGAAGCCTCACCTAGGCTTTGCAGAAGCAGCGGTTAAGTTAGGTCCATGAGGGTGAAACAGGAGTGACCTAACAAGGGATGTGCTCATTCACTGCAATCCAGTAGACCGCACTTTTCCAGTTCCACCAGCTCCCTTGCGAGGCTGCCAAAGAGCAGATAACCATCTGCAAAGCCCTCTAGGTCACAGTCTGAACACGCATGTAATTAGTGATCCAATTTATCTGATCAAGAAGGCAGGAAACCACCACATACATACTGCCCTGATTTGAACCCAGCTCACCAGGGATCTTGCAGTCTTCAAAGATCAATTCACAGGTATTAGACCCTCTCATTCCCAGCTTATCGAGCTTCTGGGCTGTGCTGAAACCTGGCATTCCCTGCAAAGTCGAGACAGTAAAAATACATTTCAAATCTCAGTTCTGGCAGACTAAATAAAATCACTAGAGATCTGTGAAATTTCCCTGACCACATGAACATGCATAGGGTACCAAAGGGAGTCAAAGTGAACTGCCCACTCTGGGAACAAGAGCAGGTTTAAGTGCAAGTGCAGAGGAAGCGAATGAGCAGAGACACACGTACATGTGGGGGCACATATGAACTGAGAGCATCTGTTTTCTAATGCACATTAATATTAAATAGATCAATTATTTGGACAGCTGCCAACACTGACTCTCCTAGAGTAAGGGTTGCAAGCTTTGCCAGTAACTGAACTATTCTAGTTGCTAAGTCAGGTTAAGTCCATCAGAAGGTTTACTGATCTCTGAGATTTTATATTTCCAGTACCGTTTATTTTATTACAGCTTCCTGTCTTCCTTGTGGTGACAGAGATGTGCATAGCATAGCCTCAAATAATTAAAAGGGAAGAAAAAACCCAACAGATTCCTGTTTTCCAAGTGCTCCCCGCTGAACAGCCTGTTTCTGCTCCCTTTGACCTGCTCTCCATCCATGTTTGGATCATTTCAGGATTCCAAAGGGGCAGTGCAAGAAAATGGGGGGAAGAAATGAATAGAGCTATTTTAATGTCTTGGCTGAAAAAAAACCCCACAAAGTCAGATAATGGGATAGTAGGACATATTTACAAGGCCTCCAATATCTCTGGCAATTTTTGGCAGCAAACAAGCCCTTTTGTATTAGAATCTTGTCCATTCTCTCCACATTTCTAGCCCAAAAGACTGGCTATATGCTTGGATACCAAAATTCAGGAGTGCCCAGCTGACAGTGCAGTATGCCATGTCACTGGGGCAGAGGACTCATCTCATCGGTTTATAAAATTCAGGCAGGGAGTAGTTTGTCTTTGAGCAAGGGGCTGACAGTTACAGAAAGAACACTAGCTGGGGTTTAAGTGAGCCAGTTAGGGTGAAGGAGTTAGCTTTAAAAACCACACTACAATAAGCTTGTGAGAATTATTAAACCTACCCTCTCCACAATGAACGCAGTTATACCTCGGGAGGCTGGAACAGCATTAATGTCAGTTTTAGCATAAACGATGAGAACATCTGCGTCTGGCCCATTGGTGATCCAAAATTTGTTCCCATTCAAAACAAAGTAGTCTCCTAGAAGCAGAGAGCTGCAATCTGTTAGCTCACAACAGACAACAGAGCAACACCTATATCCTCGCTCCATTTACTTCAAAACAGGCTTCCAAGAATGTTCTTTAAGACCCCCACAAACAGCACGCACAAATCCTTCCCAAGCTCAAGAAAACTCATTTCCTTAATTTCTGGAGTCCAAAGACAGTTTAACAAATGCCTGACGAACTAAGGCACCTAGCACTGATTCCATAATACCACCAACCTCTACCACCATAATCAGAAGTCCGCTTTTAGACCTTCAACCATCCACCCTGTATCTTCACTACCTGGCTTTATCACACATTGAATCTCCTGGGAGGCAGCACAAGCCTGCAAACACAGCCTGGTATACCCAAGACTAAGCACCGCATCTCAGTGGTGTTGGGGAGGTTAGTCAAAATTTACAGGAGACATTATTTACAACGGCTATCTTCCCAGGCAGCACATGACAGGCTTTACCTTTCTTATCTGCTTTCAGCTTCATGGACACAACATCAGATCCAGCATTGGGTTCGCTCATTGCTAAGGCTCCAATGTGCTCCCCGCTGATTAGCTGGAAGAAAAGACAAATATAAGAAAGGGAGGGAGAATACCATTCCCTCTTTAGCCTGCCTTCCATTTTTTTTTTCTGCACTGAATCTCCACAGTAGCTATTCTATGCAAGAACTGCAAACAAGAGCCGCTGTTCCTGGTGGAGTCCTAGCAGGGAGCTCCCTTGTGCTGCTCTGCTGAAGGAACAGAACCAAATCACAGTGGGATGAGAAGGATGACTCAGCTCATGTCTGAGTTAGACGAGTACAGCCCTGCTTATAAAACACCATCTCCAGGAAGGTGCCAAAAGAACCATGCAGGCAGCCATATGCCTTTCACAAGCTCCTTGTTCTGCACTTTATGACTGCCCTTTTACATAAACAAGAGTTGTTAAACACAAAAGGCCAATGAGGGGGATGAAAAGAGATTGCAAAGTTCTTAGCAACGTTCTCATAGCCCGGTCCCCCCACACTCACGCTACAATAGCAGATGGACACCCTCCTTCTGTGCCTGCTCATACCAGGCTCTGGCATAGCTGTTGCTTCCTCTTCGCTGTTCCTTTCATCCTGCCCTTTTCTCCTTGCCTTTTGTTTTCTCCCTGTGTACTTTTATCCGTCTTCTCCTCCTTTTCATCTCTTATTTTTTAAAAAATAGGCTCAATGCTTAAGATACACGTTCAACCAATTCAATCCATCAGCGCATTTCTACAGAAGTCTTCGTGATATGCTCAAAACTAGTTAAGTACCATTAAGTATTCTGTCATGAACCAAGACAACTAAGAACTAAAGTGATCACATATCTCATCTTGAAAGGCAGTGAATGAGGGCATTAAAATACACCTGAGCAGCAATGAGGACAATTCAGGGTTACATATTAACAGGCTGCACAAAGCTTCGAGGAAGCAACACTGTACTTTGCATGTGGTTTAAATAAGGTTTCTTACACTGATCATTTCGCTGATAATTTCAGTAGCTGGGATTCAATGTACTAGTTAAGTTTTTCCAAGCATTTAAATACTGAAATCTGTTTAACATGCGTTTGAGTCACAAACATCGATGCCCCAAATGATGAAGTTTCACATGTAGTTAATATAGCATAGGCAAACCAAGCATTTGGGCAGTGAAAAATGGAGAATATAAAATAGGAAAGCAGTGAGTTTCATTCAAAACTCTCAAAACGATTTGGGAAGTTGGAAGAATATCATCCAGTGTCACCTCAAAGTCTCATTTAGCAACACAGCTCCAGAGAGCTGGACTATGCTGCCTATAGACATGGACCTCGGCACAGGCAGAGGTCAATATGGATTAATAGGACAAAAATTAACAAGCTAGAGAAGGGCAAGTTTGGCAAGTACAGTATTTCCTAAAGGTTGGGTGACTGAAATCAGCTAGTGCTTAAAATGCTACACGCCGTGAAAGACACTCATCCTTGCACGCAGCCAAAACCCAAATGCTTTCCAGCTTCGCCCCCCTCTTCCAGCCACATACCTTGGGCAAGTACTTGTTTTTCTGGGCATCATTGCCGTTACGCACTAGCTGGTTGATACAAAGGTTTGAGTGGGCACCGTAACTAAGCCCAACAGCTGCTGATGCACGAGAAATTTCCTCCATCACCAGCACGTGGTCCAGATACCCCAAAGCAGATCCACCGTATTCCACTGAAAAGAGAAGAGGAACCTCACGTTAACCACCATGGAGTGTATCGCACATGCACAAGATCCCAGGGTCAGGCTCAGTCCTGAATGAGATCTAAGACACTTACAAGAGAGCTTCTGTTTTGACTGACACTGTACCTGAGCTGGGCACCTCTGGCTTTCCCCACCCTCTCTGAATTTCAGTTTTCTTATCTTAAAGGCACAGTGATGTTACTTCTTCAGCATAATCAATAATTTACTTTTACAGCATAGTTTTATACATATAACATGCATAAGGACACATCTGAAACATGCTACTGACACTTGCACAATAGCGAGTCCTTCTCCTCAGTCATCCTTAAATGCAACCTTAATGTTATCACAAAGATTAAATCAAAGTGGCAACCTGTATTAGGTGAGGGGACAAAGGAACACAGGCAGAGTTTGTAAAGTCCACACATTTGCCATAACAAGGACCCCTAAACAAGTGAGGAATCCTCAAACTGCTCAAAAAGTGGGGCACTAGGGACTTTTCTATGCCCATAAATGTGCAGGAGACCAACATTTTGATGGGTGGCCGATTTGGAATGAGAAAGATCCGCAAATGTAACTGCTGTGATTCAACAGTGGCAAGAATGTGGATTTCAAGAGAGGATGAGGTGAGACAGAGCAGCATGACCATCGTAACTGGGAATCTAGCGAGGCACACTGAGCTGAGTCTAAAACTGGTGGCTAAGATGAAAGGCACACAGTAGAACAGGGAGAGAGAGAAGGCAGGGAAAAAGAGAAGGCTGAGAAATGCATAATGGCCTTGAGCAGCTGACAGCCTACATAAATATATACATATATATACCTACACGCACATTTATATACACACAAATACAGTCACATCCCGAAGTAAAAGCTTCGTTCTACAGGCAAGAAGCAAGTGATTGTACTGCTAAGAGAAGAACTAAAACAGGAGGACATAAACACTGTGAATGGGTCAGGGAGGTAATCTGGGAGCACTCACTCGTCATCAACATGAACGCTGTAAGCAAGCAGCAACAACGGTAAGAGCAAATACGTTTGTATGCTCAGAGCGACCAAAGAGCTGAGTGCACAACCGGGACTCAGAGAGGGCCACGGCCCCTATCTCGTCAAATTAACACAACAGCCACTGGTGTTAGATGCAGCCTTTCCTCCCATGTCACTCATTCCCACTCCTGTCTTTATCTGCAGGGCTCTCTATCCTCTGAAATCACCTCCCTACTACAAACCAGAGTTTGGCGTTTTACTGTCAATATCCTGAAAGATGGGTTTAGCAATTTCTCATATATGCCAAAAGGAGAGAGTTTTCTATTCATTCCTATAGAATGGACGGGTTTGGCGCTATCGCCTCAAGAAAGGAAAGGTAACTGCCTGCTGTAAGCAGTACTGGCCCATGATTGCCTTGTACTGCAAGAGGTACAAGAAAATAACCCTGCCAGACAACTCCTCATATAATACAAACCATAGCGTGAGTTAGTGATGCTGCCCTTTCAAAATTACTCTTTATGTACAACATGCCTGTATTGTCGTTCCACGGTAGCTACATATTTGCATTTCTTAACTTAGCTCTTTATAAAATAAATGGAAAATTACATCAAACCAACATAGTTTTCTTAGTTTTAAAAAGAAAACAAAAAGCACTGTTATTTAAAATGCTCCCTTAATAGACTTGATCCACTGGTGCCGAAATATGGCATTTAATTGAGCATATGCCCTCATAAGATTTTACATCCTAAATCCTAGTCTCCACCTCCTACAACAAAACCAATGCCAATAAAGAAACCGCACATAGCTATACAATCAAAAATGAGGCAAAAAATTCTGAGCATAGGAGAGTTTTAGAGGCAAATCTTCGAGGAAATCAAAAAGGACAGGACTCATGAGGGGATGGCTTATTTATAGTGTGGGAAACTGCTGTAAGCCTCAGGCACAACATCAAAGAAGAAAGAAGGTAAGAGTGAGAAAAAACAGGAGCAGCAGTAAATTGGGAAGAGTAAAAGAGAAAGAAAGCAGAAATACAGACTCTTTCAAGCAGACTCAGTGCCACTGAAAGAAATGCAGAGGCATTATTTCAACACATTGCTATTCAGCTTGCTTCTGCAGAAGCCTTTGCACACGCACATCTAGAAACACAGACTTTACGATGGGGAAATAAAGGCCCCATTGGCTGCTTTTCTCCACTAAGGGCTTCTCCTCATTACACTGTGTTAGTGCATTCAGCATGACCATAGCAGCCTCAGTAATCTATAACATTAATCAAAACACTTTTCAACCAACCTGGACAAGGCTGAATAAGATTTACCCTGATTTTTTCTGACTGGTTGGATGTGGTCAGCTCTCCATTAGTTATCACAGCTTTTCACAGCATTGTTTTATACCCTCTAACTTCTCCTATTAGAGATGGATGTTTGTTCTAGGATACTTTTATCTATAGCTCTCGTTCTTCAAAACTTGCAGCAAACGCTTCATATTAGAGAAGCGCAAACACGTTTGAGTTGCATATGTTATATCTGGAGAAACCATTTCTGAACAGTACCTTTAAATTGTAAAAGGCATTTTGTAATCATCCAGAAGTCTAACAAGGAAAAAGGATTCTGATTCACCGAAGAATAAAAAAAGTTGCCAGAGAGAGTTTTTAAAAAACAGGAGGATAGGAGCTTCTGGACAAAAAGGATGTCACATCACAGACAAGGCTGTCATGAACTGGAAAGGGTGAGTTTAAGTAGCCTCTCATTTGTTTGAAGAATCACCCACCAGAAGGTAAAAGGTGGGAACAGACTTACCAGGAGCTGTGATCCCCAGGACACCCAGTTCCCCAAGTTTCTTCCAAAACTCCTACAAATACAGAACAAGCAATCAGTCCAGACTCGCAGTCAGGGCATCAGCACAAGAAGTTTTCCCAGGTAGCTCACCGGACACATCAGTTTATCTTATTCTTGTGATATCTCAGAGATAAAGACATCAATACCTACTCCTCCTGCAGCAGCAGGTCCATCCTTTGGACTAAGAACCCACACAAACTTAAGGACGTTAGTTACGCTACACATGGGAGTAGTCTGTTGGATTCAGTGAAAATTCACAAGCCTAAATGTAATTCTGGAAGGACGGGTCCTAAGATTTAACTCATTGCCCAGTTTAAGGAGAATTTTGATGAATTAAAACCTCCCATTAATTTCAAAAACTGCACTTTTAGGCTTTCATATGCTATCTCTTGCTAAAGAGATGTTAGGATGTTATGACTTAAATTTATGCTTGTCTTTTATCTCATGCATCCTTGTCACTGTGCTTTGGCAGCACTGTGTAGGCCTATCAGCCTGTGGTTACCGCAAACAGCGGTTAGCATAAGCTATCCATGACTGAAACCCTGGAAATACTTAGAAGAGTTGCTATTAGCTGGCAATTGAACTCTTCTAGTAAAACAGAAACTGGTAAGTAAAGCCAAGGAGGCCTCCTTGGGAGAGATTAAAAAATGGGAATGTTACAGCTGGGGCAGACAGAGGTGCTGCCCACCTTGCGGGCGGTACCAGACAAGTTATAAAAGGTGACCACAACAGAGAATTTGTGAACACTTTGGACTCGTGAAGCTAAGGGAGCCGAATCCACAAGGGCCGCTCAAGTACATAACTTGTAGGTTTTCAAGACTGCCAGGACACCGGACACACATGGGGACTGGATAGCACTACTGAGTTTTGCATAGTTGGACACCTATGCTACAAAGTTCACCTGCTAGAGGACAAGCTGTCCTCCTTGACTGCCGACTCCTCCATTTGCCTGTCACCCAGATTTGTCCCTCTGGCACCACCACCGCTCAAGTGACAGCCACATGATTCGAGGCACAGAGCTGCTGCCTGACTTGAGACATACACATCAGCTGTGTCTGGCACACGGCATCACAGAGTAAGAGGGAAGCCGTGACGTAATGCAGCAGCAGAGGGTGTCACCAATGAGGACCGCACATATGCTGGAAGGGCCGTCTCTTTGCTGCTGCTTCAGAGTGCAGCCTCTCCTCCACTACGTGATGGACACACAGGTGAACGCTTGTCACATGGCCTCAGCATCCAGCGATAAGATAATTATCAGTGAATAGTCTCCAGAGACTTCAAAAAGTATTACGCAATAGCTCTGGATGACATCTGGTGCGCCAGACTAAATTTATACACTTAACTTCAAAGCTGCACATATATCCCTGAAAATGTCAACATCAGAGCTCTGGGAAATCCTAGCAGATGTTCTGAGCTTTTTAAGTCTTGTGGAGCTTATGAAAACCAATAGTTAGATCTCTCAGTTTCATCAATCAAACCATCCTGTTGCACAGAATTTGTTGTTTTTATTAGGAAGGCAAGTTTCAGCCCGACAGTCAAACAACTCTACATTTCAGCATTTGCGCACAATATTTCCACAACAAATTTGAGAGGAAACTCAGATGTCCGAGAAAGGGTCCTAGCTAGGAGAATACAAAGCACGTATTAGAGGAGTCTGAATAGAGCCAAGCAGAAATACCACGATGAGAATCCAAACAAGCCCATTACCAATCCATCTTTTTGGGTGGTTGTTTTTTTTTTTTCTCAATTGCATGCTGGCTGGGTTCTGCCCCAGGTTGCTGAAGTTGTTAACAAAAGATAAAACAGGAAATCAAAAAATTGTTTACTCTATGGCTTTCAAGTTTGAAAAGTTAATGCATATGTTCCTGTGGTGCGGACTGGGATTCTTTGTCTGCACTAACGTGCAGATCAAAGCACAGACAGGCTTTCACTACCATCTATTTTAAATGCACACATGAAATACTTACCCGCATGCCTTTGAATTCATTTTCCTGGTCAATCTGTTGGGCCTTTGGAGCCAAATGCTCTTGACAGAACTTTGTCATGGTCTGCCTAAGCTGGGAAGAGAGGTGAGGAGAAACACATACGTTACATCTCATCGATATATTGTTGTCCTCGTCCTCTTCCCCAGGATGCTGCCAACATTCCCCTGCCAGGCGACTCCGGGATCCCAAACCCAGAAGCAGAAGACCATAAAGAAGTTGATGTTTCAGGTTACTGGCTGAAAGACCGTATGAAAGGCCCTTTAGTCTTTTAAAGAGAAGATACTGATATACTTAAGTTCCTCTCAGCATTTAACCTTAACAGTCTTACCCCAACATGAGAGAATGCTGCTTAACTACCGCCTGCACTAGGGCTTCCGGGGATGGTTTTGGTCGGGAAACTTTGAAAGCTGATGAACAGAGCTTACGATGTATTATCCCCATCCAGTAGCTGCTTACGGTTTCATTTCATTATATGCAGATGCCTGTAATAAGCATGCATACTAATTAAAATGTGTTAGTGTATCAAACTGGAACTACATTAGCTATCCTACTATTTTCTTCAGAGGGAAAATTTG
This sequence comes from Pygoscelis adeliae, assembly GCF_000699105.1. Lineage (NCBI taxonomy): Eukaryota > Metazoa > Chordata > Aves > Sphenisciformes > Spheniscidae > Pygoscelis > Pygoscelis adeliae. The sequence goes on along the minus strand of NW_008823871.1, from coordinate 498,305 downwards.
ATAGAGTCAGGTATGCTCGTTGTTCCAAGTGTTAAAATCTCAAAATCTTTTTCTAAATTTTAAAATCTGAGTACTTACATACATGTATTCTGCAGAAGTCTATAGGCATACTAAAAAATATATACAATATCTTTCTAAGTGTTTTTAATATAAAGATTTTAAAAACTTTGTCTAGATATTATGGTAGAGCTTAATAATACCATTTTTTCCTTTCGGATCTTTATTCCTACAAATCAATGCTGGTTAAGGAACAGTCTTAGGGACTGAAAGCCGCTGCTGTACAACCAGAACCTGTAGAAGGGGCACAAGCGACAAACCAAAATCTGCCCAGGCTCCTCTGCTCTTCTCTCAACCCCACAACCAAAGCAGCCTCTTTTTTACAATTAAAAAGACACGCTAGTTTCCATGGCTACCCAGACCTTGGATTCCAGTACCACCAAACAAGTTACCCCCCCGTTGATTTTTTAATTATTTTTTTAAAAAGTTTTTAAACATTAGATATGTTTCCATTGTTACAAAGTGGACAGCAGGAAACTTGAGCATAAAGCTTAAGCTTTTTTTTTTCTTTTAAAACCATAATTAAAAAAAAGTCTTAATCAATTAGAGACTGAGGGATAGACTCAGACAGACATCCCTGATACTCTAAGCCTGTTTATAAGTTACAGTGCTGTTAATTCACAGCCTCACTAGCATTACTGAAGATTTATTTCTGATGGTTTTCAGCTTTTCCACCAGATAGATATGAACTACAAGAATATTTTCCTCCTTTTACAGCTGCTGAATGTAGAAGCACAAAGAAACATCAAGTTAATTCGAGCTGATAAGGCTATAAACCATAAACACAAACCTGCTAAAGAATAATTCTGTAGTAAAAAAGAAGCGAGAAGGAGTAAGGTTATTTTGGACGTCGTATGCTCGCACCGTCACAATTATCTAGAAGGCAGGGCTATAGCTCCAGACCCGCGGAGCACCAAGGAAGAGTTTCCTGGGCAGAAGCCTGCCTGGACCAGCCCTTTGGAGACACTACCTTTGGCCCCACGCCCTGGGGCAGCAGGGAGCGAGTGCTGCAGCGGAACACGGGAGAAAAGAGTAAAGCTAAGAACTATTATCCTAGAACTTCAGTCCCTCACTGGGCAAGAGAACAAGCTGGGAGAGCTGCAACGCTTCTTTTGAGAGGATGCGACCAGACCCCATTCATTTGTTTCTTCGGCGACCGTATTTCTGATCAAACAGGCCCAACGGGAATGCGGTGGGCTTTTTTTTAACGCAATGCTCCGTCGTGTGGCGTTTGGTCGTGACGAGGCGCCTTCCCCCGAGGAGGAAAAGCCAGAACCAGCCGGGACTGCCTTCGGCTGGGCGCCGGGCGATCGCCCCCCGCAGCTCCCGGGGAAG
>NW_008823871.1:494819-496536 GCF_000699105.1 Pygoscelis adeliae | reverse complement strand
CCCGCCCCGCCGCCCGCCTCTCCGGTGGGGCCCGGAAAGGGGAGGGAGGCAGAGGTCAGCGGCAGCAAGGGGGCGGCGCTGCCGGGGGGAAATAACAGCGCATGTCCCCGTCCTCCGGGTAGGTTTAATGGGTTAAAGACACCGATAGTTACAACGCCCCGACAGGCTGGAAGGGCCGAGCCGTTCTCCAGCGAGGCGCGCAGCCAGAGAGCCCGGGCGAGGCCCCGGCGGACGCGGGAAGAGCAACAGGAGCTACGAGTGCCTGACACCGCTACCGCTCCTTCCCAGCCCTGTCCCACCCCCGGCAGGCGCTGTCCCACCGGAGAGCGCAGCGACCTGCTCGTCGTTTTAAGACCACCTCGCACGAGAACTAGGTTTGCAAAGCAGAGACGATCGAACTAGGAGTAAAACATCAAAAAAAAAAAAAAGACAGTCGAGTCCATCCTCGCGCCTCACATAGCCAGGAGCAGCTCCAACTCGTCAAGTACTGCTGAACATTCCTTAATTTCCACTTGAAAGGAGGAATGCTTCTCCAGGGACCGGCATCGCCCTTCTTCTGCCGATTTCCACTTAGCCATCGCTGCCTGCGCGGAGAAGTTGGTGTACAGTACATTTTACTAACACAGAAGTACCGAACAGCAAAGCCAAGTTCTATAAAGCAGCTCCAACTAAAGCACTTGAACTCTTCAGCAGGGTCTTACCTGCTAAACTAAGATTAGTCTAGCCTGACTGGGATGTCTTTTACCTTTGTTCCTTGAGGAAAATGGCAATTCATCTGTGACCAAAGTTTAGGAAGTCTTATATAATAGCGCTCTCGTTAATTACCTCTCAAACTTCTTACCGAGAATTGTAGAACTATAAAACTCAATGACTATTCTGGTCAGTATATAGACAAAACAATATTATTGAAGCTGCTTGTGCTTGCACACTTCTTCATTCCCAGAGAGACCACCTGAGGTCATTGGTCCGCAACACTCTCCAAGTTAGATCAAGTCTTCCAAATTCCAGCATAACAGCCGGACTGGCAGATCAGTCTTCTGCCAGTGGTGCTTACAACCACCTGCAACAGTCTTAAAACTCTCTCTTGAGTCTACTCTACTTAAAGCTCTCCTGGTCTAAGCTGAGACAGCTCCATTTCCAGGACTGACATCCGTCTTTGGAACTGATTCAGTCTAACCTGAAAGCTATCAGTCATTAATAGCACTTTCATCTTTGACCTGGTTTCAAGTTCAATGGTATACGATTCAAATTGAAATGTCCGAGATGAGAACTAACATTGCCCCAACATAAACTTTGCTTTAAGCCCTCTATTTAGGAGGGGGGTAACACATACAGTTTCCTTAACGCACATATAACGACAGACGAGTCACACTGCAGGCTTTCACTGTAGCTCGTTTAGAGAACAGAGCAGCACCGGGAGAGGCAGAACAACCTTCAGAATCTCACTCAGCACCACGCGCTCATTACCTGGTTGAGTCTGAAAAAGTCACAGTCTTACCTGAAGCACATCCTTTTCTTTTGCAGCCATTTGATTAAATAGCCTCAATTCTTCTATGAGCTTCTCAGTTAACAGCTGAGGAGCCAAAGGAAAACAGTTTAATATAATGCAAATGAATGCAAGTCTCAGCAGCTGTTTCCACAACACCAGTAGGAAAGGGCAGTAGCACGCAGACCTCCCAAAGCCCATTTAACTCCCATTGCTATTTCAAAATTTCTT
>NW_008823871.1:492722-494803 GCF_000699105.1 Pygoscelis adeliae | reverse complement strand
TTTCTTCCTCCTCCAAAATGTTGCTGCCTGTAACTGATTTATGAGATGCACTGGTGAACGTCTAATATACAGATAACTTTGCTTGTAAGAACTAACAGCTTTTCAGAGTAAGTTTCTACAAGAAAGACTAAATTATTTTCCAAGTTTATCCAGGACAGGGCCTGCTACAGGAAGCAGCTTTCTCTCTTAAGTTAGGAAAAAAAAAATCCCTTGGAGTTACAGTAGTATCTCCTTAGCAAGGAAGCAGAGTCCAAATGTCTTACAAACAGTCACAACAGGGAGAAGAAAAAGTGTTCTGAAGAACGAGCACCAGAATGGTATGTGAAATGCACAGTCCTTACCAGGATCAATGTTTCTGCTTTCTAAAATCACCATGCAAGTTTTCTGAAATTTCTTGAGCTTCTCAACTTCTTGTGCCAGACCTTCATTCTCCTCCTTTAACTCCTTTATAGTGCCCTGTCATTAACACAGGTTGTAAGTGAATCAAGTTTCCAAGGAGATTTTCTTCTCATTAGTCAGTAATACTAAGTGTGATGCTAATGGCTTAACGAGTGCTCCACTAGCACCAAGAATCAGATCTTCCCCTTTTGACTCTACCACCACAGCAAATTAGTCTGTTGCAGACCTTTACTCCTGCTTCTTGACAAGATTAATACATTTATCACACCCACATGTCATAGCAATTGCTAGGAAATTTCATCCTAGAGATAAATTCCTTTTAAGTAATCCTAGCATAGCTTTTCTTGTGCTTCCTCTGATACATAACAATAATTCAAGAGTTTGATGCATAGAAGAGCATATAAACATTGGGAAGAAAAGGGCATCTTAGAATCTTTAAGCCATTCCCTACACAGTTCAGATATTACCAGGCAATTGGATAAGCTGATGAACCGCACAAGTTGAATGCAATTCTCCAAGAGAATCAATAAGCACGTGGATTAGGGTGATCCAGCTGATAGTGTCAGAAGCTTTTTGAACATTTCATAGGAGGTCTCAAAGGGTCTTAAAAGAAACCAAGCTGTGAGACAAGAGGAATGATCATCTCACAGATTAGTAATTGATTGAGAACTAGGAAATAAAATGAGTTTTTACAACTGAAGGCTACCAGCAGGGCCTCTTGCACATGACAGAAATTGTCCTAGAGTAATCTGTAAGAGGTGGTGAATAATGAGGTGACGATTCTGAATCTAAACTTGATTCAAGAAAGTCAAATCCATTTGAAACCAAATGCACTGAATCCACTGAACAGTCCCAGTTCTCTCAGCCTTTCCTTCAGTCCCTCAATCATCTTAGTGGCCCTTTGCTGGACTCTCTCCAGTACGTCCACATCTCTCTTGTACCAGGAGCCCAGAACCAGACACAATACTCCAGGTTTGGCCTCACCAGTGCTGAGCAGACATGAAAAAACTTGAAGAATACAAAGACACTAAAAGACCAGTTAACAGTATGACACAATAGCACATGAAGAAACATAAGCTAATATAAACTGAGCTCTGCGTTAAATACTCAGAAGAGAATGAGGTCACCATCCCTCAAACTTAGTGAGCAGCAGTGACCAAAATCCAAGCAGAATGTTCTTTGTTACTAAAATGAGACCATACACAATCCTGAACCCACATCTTCAATACTGTACGTGCTTTCACACCACACTACGTGATGGGTTAACAAAGCTAGGAGAGCTTGGGCAAAAGGAACAAGGAAATTGAATAGCTTATCTACCATATGTTAGGAGCTATGGAAGAAAAAGAATTAATAGACCTCAAACCATCAGTGGCAAGTGATTATTTACAGTTTCTCTTGATGTAGCTAGGAAGCATCTGGCAATAGCGAGGCTGTTTTAATAAAATTTCATGTGAGTGTATAGTTGTGGTACTTGAAATATTCTCCCACAATGAGTTTAAAATAGAATTAGAGCTCTGATGACTATTTAACAGTGATCTGGACGCATTATCCATCCAAATACATCTGCAGGTCTGTTGATTTCCAGGTTCTAGGAGATATCACAGGTGTCAGAGGAGAAAACCCAGCCCACCCAGACTCTACTGACTCCTGATGGAGACAGGAAAATGAGCAAGACAATC
>NW_008823871.1:490949-492700 GCF_000699105.1 Pygoscelis adeliae | reverse complement strand
GGATCAGAATATAGGAATTACTCAATGATTTATTTATTTCTCCCCCCCCACTTCCTTACCTGTGCTCCTGTTAGTCTGGAGTGTAGCTGTTGTTTGGCTGTTTCTAACAGCTGATTCTTGGTCTTCAGCTCTGCTTCTAGTTTGTATCTGTTGAGAGTTCTGTAGAGTCAAACATCAAAGATTTATGGGCAAAAATATCAGTATTACACACCTTCTCTTTTACTTCCACAAACATGCCCTTTTTTGAAGCATTTGCTCTTGTTTCTGACCAAGAGCTTTAATCAGCTTTAATCAACAAACTTGGCAAGAAAGCTGTACATGGGTGAGAGCTCATCATAACCCTCCAAGAGGGAACATTACTGCCTGACGGCAACTGATAGAAATTTGAGGAAACATACCCTCTTGTAGCTGTCTTCTTTGAAAGCGGCTCCACTTTCCTGGCAGATTTAGGCAACCTTAAAAGACGGGTAAAATACAATTACCAGAAGACCACTGCATTCTTGCAGATTACCAAGTCTGTTAGTTTGACAAAGCCTGCAAAACGCTAAGCCATCTTTAGGACATTTGCCAAGTAATAAATCCATCAATACTTTACTTTCATTTACCCTTGGTTTGTAGCTTTGAAGACACCATCTGCTAGAACGTTTGAGCTAAAGTTAAAATTCAGATCTTTGTTGAACTCTAGATCTGTTGTTTTGCTGACGCATTGTTTCTTTGAAGGAAAAGCCATTTGCATTTCTGCAAGAAAAAGACAACAATGAAAACACTACAGTCTACAAAAGATCACCATAACACGCAGAAGTACTAGATCTCTTAAGCCTTCAATTTGAAGTAAATCACAATTATATCTTGCTAGAATGGAGACTTTAAGGTAGCGACAACTAAGGGCAGTCTTCAAACTTTACCCAGGATCAAGGGTCCAGAACAAGCCACAGATAGCTCAGATGGTAGGCAGTGTTAAAACATATTACCGGGCTAGCGCTAACAAGAGAAAGTCTGAAAGTGATAACACAGGCATGATAATAAAGGAGGTCTCAACATCAAGTGGACAGCATGCCACAGGGTTCCAAGCAAAGTTGTTCAGTACTGGAAGCAAAACAAACACAGCCCACTTGAAACTCTCAGTTAAGAGAACTTCGTGTTTCAATTCACTATATGTAGATACACTTCTAAAATAACACTGTAGAGAACTAGCTTCCTATGTAAAGTTTATTCAGCTTTAAACCACAGCTGTCTGAGTACATAAAGCTTTGTTCACATAGCGGGTTTAGCAAGCTTTCCCCCACGCCCCCCAAGTTATGTGTTTTTCAAATGACATACCCATAAGCACATTTATACCAGAGTAACACGGGAGTTTCCACTGATACAGACTAGCTACCGTGCTATTAGTGTTACATCTGGGTGCCTCGCCTTTCTAAAATGCTGTAAGTAGTATCAAAAGACTTATAGAAGTAGGAGCCTCTGAAGGAAAGTATCTTTAACCTCAGCGGGCCGCTGCGGTCAGTAGGCCCAGCACTGGAGCACATCTCAGCGGGCTGAGCTGTGGTGCAGCGAGCAACAGCCCGCCCGGCTCAGAGGCGCACGTTTAGCAAAAAAAAAAAGCGTTAACCGAAGTCTTAAGTGGGGACAAAACGGTTGAATAAAGCCTGTAATTAGACTTCGCAACGGCCACCACAGACCAAGGCCGCGTTGGAGCTCCCCGACAGACACCGCTCCCCGCCCACCCCCCTCCCGCGCCGGCCTAACCCGGG
>NW_008823871.1:469785-490596 GCF_000699105.1 Pygoscelis adeliae | reverse complement strand
CCTCAGGGAGGGGGCCGCGGGGATGGCGGGTTCACCCAGGCGGGCGTAGCGTTGTCTCCCCGCGGAGCTGCCTTCAGGGGAGCCGGGCGCCGGTGGGGAGGGCCATCCCTGCTTCCCGCCGCCTCCCCCTGTGGTTTGGGCACTCGACGCCCGGAGCTCTCAAGGCCTCCGTGGCCTTCGGAGGGGACTCTGCGCCGTGGAGTGCTCCCTGCTGTGCCCTCAGGGCGCCGGTGCTGCCGCTTGCGTTTGAGGCCGTTAAAATTGCCTTCCCACACTGTAAGAGGAAAGGACGCATCTGTATAAAATGTTTCCCGACTTTCTTAGATGTTTGTTCACAGTGTTTTCCAACGCGGTTTTCAAAATGGGTGAGAAGTCCCTCCCAATAGTGGAAAAAGGCTCCTGTGCGGAGATGGTTTCAGTCAGCATTTGCTGACAGCCGGAGGGCAGCTCTGGTTGCCAAAATACCCACCTGACCACCCAGTAGGAGAACTGCATTATGAAAATGCAAAGGTGAAATTCGGTGTCTATTTCAAGCATCGTCATCAGTTTTACAAGAGCATATTCCTAATCAACATCAGGCAGTTGTGGCCTGTCTCCCCCAGAGCAGGGAAAACTACTTGTGGGTGTCAGAAGGGGCGAATCTTTTTGAGATGTATACTTTCCTTTTGCTGGTTATATTGGAAAATACATTAGGCACTCACAAGATGAAGAAAATGAACCACAGCGTTCTTGGTGAAAATGAAGCATCACTCAGATTTAGGAAAGTTTGTTATAAGCATTTATTTTACGTCAACTTGTATAGGGAATGTTACCTCTTTTTCAACAGATAAAGGCAAGGAAGTGTTTGTTTTCCTGTTTGTTTCTGGTAGAGAAAAAAAAAGGTAAAATTCAAGATTCACCAGATGATACGCAAATTTTAAAAAGTTACCTGTTTGTAGGGAATGCCTTGAGTGGAAACAAGCTATGAAGACGACACACAAAGCACCCGAGTAACTGCGGGGACGGGGACGCATCTCTCAGGGGAAATCTCACACTGAAAATCTTTGGCAGTACCAGAATTTCTTCTGATAAACTGAAATTGTTACTGAAAACAGATTTGGGCCGGATTCTGCAGCCTCCTCCATGATCTGTAAGAGACTATATCAACTCAAAAGTCTCGATGAGATTTTTTTATAATATCTGAACTATTTTGATGAGATCTGTGAACCTGGACTTCACATAAAGCAATTTCTGACTCAGTAGAAAATGAAAGACTTTCCTTTTTTATTAACAATACACTCTTCACGTGATAGCTAGATTTTCAATAGTTGTGGGTTTGGGGTTTGGATTTTTTTTTTTTTTTTTACATGAGCTCTCTTTCTCTGTTGTTAAATATCTAGGAAGAATCACCTCATTATTTCTCTCCTATGTGACCTTGACAAGAAAACAAAATCTATTCACCTTGTAGGAAATGACAAACTCTTCACTTGATAGCTAGATTTTCAATAGTTGTGGTTTTGGGTTTGGGTTTTTTTTTTTTTTTTTACATGAGCTCTCTTTCTCTGTTGTTAAATATCTAGGAAGAATCACCTCATTATTTCTCTCCTATGTGACCTTGACAAGAAAACAAAATCTATTCACCTTGTAGGAAATGACAAAACAGGTTTACTCGATAAGTTTTGCAGTACAGCTGTGGATATGGCACCAGACACTGGAAGGTCAAAGGGCTTGTACTCCATCAAGATTGATCTCACATCCTCTCACTAGTATCAGATTTGCTGGTTCTGTGAAAACACAGGTATTTGCACAGCTGAAATACTAAGAAATCGTCTCAGCTCTAGGAGAGGTGGCAGGAAAAAACTGATATTTACAGTTCCAAGGAGATTTCGACTTCCCCTTTCCCTGGCAGTACAGTTTTGTTTTCTGCAAGGTTTCAACTGTTGTAACCAGAACTTTGTGCGCCAGATCGTTTGATCCAAACATCAGGCATGTCTGGTTGGCTGTTCGGTAGCACAACCGGGCCTTCGCTCCCTAATCCAAATCGATTTTTCCATGAAGAGCTGTTCTGCTGCGATGCTGCTGGAGAGATATCAAAGACGGTCTCCCTCAGGTCCAGCCGCAGGGTATCTCTCTTCCCGTTCAAGTAACCTCTCTCTGTTTGACTGTACGAATCAGACAGCTCTAAGACATCAGGACAAGAACTGGCTGATTCAGCAAGCTTTAGGCCTTGCTCAAAATCACTAATTGACGTCTCACTGGAGATGTTGAGCATGTCGAAAGAGCTGCCAAGAGAACAAAGGCATCTGTGAATTTTGTAGATGTCAGCAGCAGGGAGATAGCTGTTGTCTGAGGTATAATCCAACTGCTGCTGGGCAGTGTCACCAGAGCACTGTGATTTATTGAGCTGCCCTTCTTCTGTCATGCCAGCCGGCTGGATATGGTCCAGCCCAGACCCACCCCAAGCTTTCCGACCGTACTTTCGACATCGACAATCTCGGCAGAGTCTCTCCCTGTGAATTTCTGCTCCTGAGCTGCTGTGCTTGTACGGAGAGGAAGTTTGCAAGGCAGGACACTGGCACAGGCCAACCTGCTGGTCTCCAAGGGTCTCCTGCAGATTCTGCCTCTCTCTTTCAAGGGAAGGGTGCATTCCTATTCTGGGGCACCTGTTGTCTTCAACTTGTGTGTCTTCAGAGAGCACTGACGGCCGGTTGGACAGCTTGCTTGTGGAAGTGCTGTTGTCAAAACTGTCGCTGAGTTTTCTGGACAAGGGCTGGAGCTCGTATTGCTCGTTTGCAGTGTTGGACTCCTGGACCTTCCGCAGTCGGTTTTGCTTCTCGCTCCCCCCACAGGCAAAGCTTCCGTTCAGCCCGGAGTCATCAGAATAGTCTTTCATGGTGTGGGCACAAGGCCAAAGGATCTGCCCACAGTTCTTCTCTGGGCCAAAGAAGCAGCACAGTGACTGGAAGAAGAAGCTGGCAAACCCACAGCTGATACACTTGATCATCATGATGAATATCCCCAACTTCCTATATGCCAGGACCGTCGCAGGCAACATAATGACCCCTGCAGAGAAGAGAGCGGAAGCTGCCATGGCCGTGGCACAGCTCATCTGCTTCAGGGAAAAGGCCACTCGGCTCAGGCGGTCGGAGTGGGGGCACAGATGATAGGAGATGCAGTAGTTGACGGTAAAGTCAACGGAGAGACCTACTGCAGCTGAAATGAAGAGAGACTCCACTGCGTTGAGCTGCCACTCCAAGAGGACCAAAAGGCCAACAGTTACCAGGACAGTGCCTGCGATGGCAGTAACAGAGAAAACGCTAAGGAGAACATTCCAGGTAGTGAGCAGCAGCACCACGAAGGAAATGGCTATGGAGAGCCCCATGACCACCATCGTTTCTGTGCTGAGACTGTGCTGGAGGTTGTATAGCTCTAGTTTACTGGTAAACCATCCATTCTGAAGCCCCACGGGGGCAGTTTTCATTTCCTCTGTTACCCAGAGGTTGATTTCCTCGTAGAATTGTTTGGCTTTGCTGTAGTTGAAGCTATAGTGGTAAATAGTTTGAAACTGCAGCACTAAGGCAGCGAGATTTCCCTCCCCGTCAAACCTGAGGCCCAGATCGTACGTTTCTGCCTCTTCCCTGCCTTGTTCCAGGAGCATCATTTTGATGCAGTGTAGGAAGACTTCACTTCCGTAAGGGAAGGAGAACTGGTTACAGCAAAGGTTGAAGCTGTGGTCTCGCTGGGAGCACTGGCGACTGTCCATCCACCTGAGGAACTCCTCCATGAAGCACACAGTAGATTTCTGCTCTGCGTCAGGGTAATAGAAAGTTTTGTTCTTCACTTTTTGGCAGAATTCAAGGAGCCACTTCTGGGCATCAGGCTTTTGGATTGTGAAGGTGACGTCTGTCACTAGGGTGCCATTGCTTTTTGGATTGAAATGGTCCCCATTATCCACAGGCAGAATGCCCCAGACTATCGTGACAGGCATACGCTGCCCTTCTCCATGCTCCAGCCTCTCAAACATGAACTGGTGGCAGTACTCAGAATCATACCTCTCAAAGGGGTGGCTCAGTCTAAACACCTGGACAGACGACGTCTCGAGAGTCGGGAGTTTGAGTTTTGGGTTGGAACAGGAAATGTAGGCACCTCCTACCGCTAAGGCAGCAAACCAGCAGATCCAGATGTACCGAAACTTGATGACCCCACAAGGCAGAAGCTTTTCAAACAGCAGCTTGGAGGTTTCAGACAGTGTGTTCTGGAGACCTCTGAGAATGTAATGGAGGGAGAGAGCGACTCTCTTATGGCCAGTGTTGTTCCAGTAGTCTTCTGGCTTGTAAATGCAGGTCGTTGCTATGTAGCGCTCATACAGCACGGCCGAAGAAGGAAGCCAAGTCATCATGAATACCAGATTCACCAGCACGGAGGTGCCCATGTAAATAGCAAAGCAGCGGATGGCTATTATATTGCTAATGTAGCTGGCATAGAAGGCAGCACCCGTTGTGAAGCAAGATGCCAGCACGAGATACGCAAAATGGTGCATGGTTTGACTCACCCACTGAGAAAGCCCAGCGGAAGGGTTCTGGTTCTTGCTGAGGTTCCAGAGGTCGAAGAAGACGAAGGTGTGGTTGGCACAAATGCTGCTGAGAATGATGACTGCTGTCAGGTTTACAAAAGGGAAATAGGTGAATCTGAAGGCCACCTTGTACAAGAAGTAGGAGATCATTAAAGAACTGACAACAGCGAGCAGGACCATCAAGGTAATAAAGACTGAGCGTAAATAAAAGGAAATGCTTAGAAAAATAGCTAATATTGCCAGGACTGGATACTTAGTATCCAGTAAAAGATAGTGCTGGAATAGTTTCTGTTTAAGGCCCAGGTCCATTCCAGTGATAGATGTATAGTTATCAAACAGATCCCAGGATTCAAGATTGTCTAAGTAGATCCCCATCATAGATGCACCTTTCCTCGTAGGCAAAAACAGCAGGCTGTATTTGAGAGATGGCACTTGGTACTCCATCGTCTGGGGACTAAGAAAGTCTCTGTCGACCAAGAAGTGAAGAAGCTGGTAAATGGCATTGAAGCGGGTACATTTTTCTGGGACTTTGGCACACTGAGAGTGTTTCTGTCTCACAGTCTCAGGACCTATGCAAGACGGAGTGAGGATACCTTTGTGGTAGTCTGGAGCACAGGCACGAAGGAGGGCCAGAGTATGGGAGATGTCTCCTTGGGTTATCTCCAAACACGAAGACCTGTTGTACAGGACAGCAATGTAGTTCCCCAGAGACCAGCTCGGGCAGCATTCGTTGGCTTCAGTACGTTGACAGAGGTCTCTAAAATGAACATGCGAGCGTATCTGAAAAACAGACGAGGGAGCATCATGTCAGACCCTCGCTGCACACCTCATCTTGCAGCCCCGTAGAGTTCCTTGCTCCCTGCAGTAATCCTACCCTCCAGGTGTACCAGCCATGGCTCGCCATCCTCCCAATGACAAATTGCAAACACTAAAGCTATTGAAACATGCTAGCCTTTTGCAAAAATTAAACCCTGCCCGTTATTTATATTTTATAACCTCTGATTTGAAAATTTCGATCCTATGGCAAACACAGCTAATCCAATTAAACTTCCCACTTGCAATTGTGACTTGCTGTCACAGCCTCCGAGATGATAGCTCCACTTCGGTCATTAGGTTCTGCTGCCCAAAATTCTCGGCAGCTTCTGATGGACACCTTTGGCTTCTGGACCAAGCTCTTGTTCAGTGTCCGTTTATTCTTGTTTAATGGCAGCTGCTACTTGGCAGCTGGACTTTAGTGATGGGTGGAATCATCCGTGTGTTGCTAAGTAGGTAAAAGGCTTTGGGGTCCTTTAGGCTGAAACCTGTTCTGTAGCTTACGTTATTTTTGTCTGGCTTCCTTTCAGCTAGAGATTAAAGACTACCGCAGTCAGAAAAGAGACAGCATGTGTATATGTTCTTCCTGACATTACTAACCTTGTCTTGTTCAATTTGACACATGGACTGAATAGCTTGCAAGTTCCATAAGCTCCCAGCAGTTGTCGACATAAATACCAGCTGGGAATAGCTCTTTTCTGAAATAAAGAAGAAGAAAAAAAAAATTAAAAAAGGATTAGGTAATGAGGGCTGTTTGGAGTAGACTCTCTGTACATAGAAAAAAAAAAATATATATATATATCGCTGTCTATACGACCGCTATGGAGGACTCCCTGAAGGGAAGCAGGTCACAAAGACAGTAGCTTGTAGTGAGTGGTAGCCTCTGCCTTGTGTGATCTGACCTCTGCTCCTCGCCCATCTGTCAGCAGCAGGAGAGCAGTGTTGGGGCATTTCCAAAATACGCTCTCCGTGCTGTCAGCATGCTTTTAGTGAGTGTTGGCACCTGGTTCTGCACCCCTGTTACAAAGGGAGGGGCTCGAGTTCAGCCAGAAACTCCCAGGGACCTGAGGGTTTGGTGTTTGACTGGTTTCAGAGGTGGAGTAGAGGCAGGGAGGGGAGTAAAAATATCTGCATGCTGTTCCTCTTTCTTCTACTTACTGGTGTCCATTTTGGGAGAAATTTTGGGTGTCTTTGAGTTTTCCTCTTTTTTCTCTCCAGTTTTTACTGCCACTTACATTTTTCAAGAAGAAAAGAAGGAACAGAGAGGGAGTGGGAACAGAGAGGGAGTGGGGCATGCGCCATTTTTTCAGAGTATTCACTTTTGACATGGGTAAATGGTGAAAACATTAGTCCTTTTACTGGTGCTTTTAAGGTATATTTCTAAAAGGGAAAAAGAAGTATGGCAAAAAGTTAAGGAGAAACAACTCTTCTCCAGAATTTCAGAACAAGCTTTTTCTAACCACTCAGTTATGAAGTGCTGGAAGATCACTATCCAAAAGGTGGCTTAGGTTTCACAGGGTGGTATCGTACACACTGCTTTCTTAGAGCACTTTTAGAACATTTCCCTGTGTCCTAAATCACTTTGACAATTCTGCGTGCCGTTGAGTTCTGGGTGTGTAATACTTACTACCCCATCAAGTTTTCACTCACCTGGGGGACCACAAAAGAAACCATCCGCTCCGTAGATTTGTTCCACCATTCTCCGTGTCCTCGCTTCCTGTTCTCCCTGAGCAGCCTTCTGTCCTCTGCTAATGCCAATGTCATCATAGCTAGCAAGAGATCAGATTATTTCTGTAACTAGGGATCATCTGGCTATGAGTTACGTTCACTGGCAAGGCTCTGGTGCCACACATAACACTGCTGCAGCAATAAGGAGTCATCATAGTCTTGAAAGAGCATTGCTTGGACGGGAGCTTTTCCGTATTGGGTTGACTGTGCCCCTTTATAGGGAACTGCATGAGACTAAGTGAGAAACTGCAGCCCCTTGCGCAGACGTGCTGAGTCGCCTCTGCAGTCTCTTAAAGGTAAACAGTGAAGGAAACGCATGAAGAGTTTAGAGCCTAATTCCTGAGTAGGGAGCCCAGGTCCACTGCAGGCAAACAGACTAAACTCTCCAGTGCCTTGGTCACTTTTAAGCGTAGCGTGTATGTTGTAATTCACACAGATATCTTGGAACATTGAATCTGTAACTTTACAGCCAACATCTTCCTCAACCCCCCCAAACCAAACTCAAATACCTTTTCTTCTCGGCATAGGGAGAAAGGGAAAAGGTCTTCTTGTAGCCTGTGTGGCTCTCTACATTCCTCCACACAACGAGCTTTCTGCCAATGTCAGTATCTCGTGGCTCGAAACCCTGCAGCCAAGTAAAAGGGTTTTGTGTGTCATCAGCTTGCATTTTAGTTTAGCTTAGCTTTCCTTAATCCTCCTCCTAGACACAGAAACTATATGAGATTATTACTGCATCTTGGAGAGATACACAAATTGAATTTCCGCTGGAAATACTGCATGCCAGAGCTGACAGAAAAAAATATTTCACCTTTCCTTTCCTTTTTGGGCAAGGATGGCTACAATTCTCTCTCCCTGATCTCATAAGACTCTTCTCCTCCAGTAAAATAGTCACTTACAGAAATGGGAATAATTTTCCTCTTCCTGGGCAAACTCTAGTCTATTCTTATTTTCTCAGGATTCTTCCATTAGCGAGAGACTTTAGAAAATGTGGGATCCTGCATGGAAAACAGGACCCTGTGCGGCAGTGCTCAGAACGGGGCAGTCTCTCCATTTCAAGAGCCTCACACAGGCTGTAGGAGCCAAAGCCAGATCCTCCATCCAATCTCCACCCAGCCTGGCTAGCGAGAGACTTTAGAAAATGTGGGATCCTGCATGGAAAACAGGACCCTGTGCGGCAGTGCTCAGAACGGGGCAGTCTCTCTCTTTTTCGAGCGTCTCACACAGGCTGTAGGAGCCAAAGCCAGATCCTCCATCCAATCTCCACCCAGCCTGGCTAGTCCTTTTGGGCAACCCCAGCCTTCCAGCAGTGGAAGGGGAGCAAAAAGAGCAATCCTGGTTTGTGCTGGCAGTGTCTTCACACCAGGCTGAGGGCACTAGTGCGAGTCCTCAGCATTGCTGAGAGATGGGCTGGTGGCTGCCACTGGCATAGGCTGTGCTCTTTCTGTGGTGTCAAAGAAACAGCAAATACTGTGCATTACTCTGACACATTATGTCCATTCTGAAGGAATCTTGCTTTGGTTGCACGCCTGTGAAGATGTGGGTTAAGGACAGCAGATCACCGATAAACATGGTCATTTTTTCTAGTGGCTTTAACGCCCTCCTCGATTTACTGTCCTGCCTCGCTGCCTCTATCTGCAGAAAAGGAAGGAAGTAAAGGCTCATTTTATACGGCAGAAAGAAAATATCACTGGTTGGTCCGTGGATTTTCCCTATGTTTGTGTGACGTATCGTCTGTAGGGACTTACCATTAAGGGTTCTGAAAAGTCAGGCAAATTTCCAACAAGCAGGCCAGCTAAAGTGCAAACTACAGCCGTCACTGAACACAGCACCAGGACGGCTATGGGCCACTCTGCGATCATTTGAGAATAACTGGAATCAACAGAAGAAAAAATGCAGCTGTTAAGGCACTTCTGCTATTAGCACAAAGCCTGCTGTTGAACCAGTGTAGTGTTAGTAAAAGGAAGTAAAAGAATTAGAGCTTTCTGGTTTGAGCATTTATTTGTTGAAAAGCTTAGAGGCTCTAGTACAGATATTAATGAACATATACCTCCAACTGGATGTTTGCAGGCAATTCTAATTAACTCGGGTAATTACATTTTGCCTCCCTACATTTTCCTGCTTTTTCAATCAGAAATAATAGAAACCAGACTCTTGCGTCCTAGGGCAAAATGAAGCTTTAAATATTTAACTTAAAAGATTGCATTTTAAAAAAGCTGCTTCCTTTCCCCCCCCCCATTGTGCAATCTAAGCTAGTAGCTGCCTAACAGTTTGGCCTGCAGATTTTCAACCTGTGGACCCTGAGAAGTCTTTGGGCTATTCTGAAGGGTCCCCTAAAGATAGCTTACTCAAGCAAGTCCATTGTCATTGGTCTAAATTCACTTACTATATAGGGGCCTGCCTTGCTGTTGGGAAACGTATGGGCATCTGCACAGCAAAAAAGGATGGAAACCACCGATCTGACACGTAACCGATGTTAGGAGATGCAGCAGACCAGTTTTCCTTCAGGGTTTGGAGAACACATACAAGCCCATGGGGCAGGGCTATGCCTGGGATACGTAGCAGTGTGCTATGGTGGCACGCACATTTTTAATGACGGTTCTATACAAACAAAATGCTTCCAGGGAAGCGGTTTACTCTGGCCAAAACTCTTGCCAGTTACTTTTGTTCGTAAGAGCTGGTCTAAAATTTTCCATCCGAGGTGTTTTTTTCTTTTGGGACAAACTGTGTCTCTTATGGGATGATCTATTGAAGTTACTATCCCACAATTTTTTATCAGTGCAGGTTTTACTGCCACAAGATTTTTGTCTTCCTCAAAAATATCTGTTGAGATATAAGATATCTCAATGGGTTCCTGCTCTGGGTTGGCAGGTTCTAGGTATTTCTTCTGTATTCTGATGTATTTCTGAAATAGAAGAAATTCTTTGTTCAAAAATAGTTGACAAATATTTGAGCGTCATGGGGAAGTGAAATATTTATGAACTTTAGAGCGGCCGTGCCAGTGCGTATTAGCCTCGAGGTGTAATGTTCCTGCTTGCCTGCTCTTTTGCTCTTCTTGCTTCCAACTTCACTGAGTCAAATAATGCAGCTATTTCTCATAATTAGAAATCATTACAAGCCCTTCAAAGAGTTTTTCACATGACTTTTGGTCAGGCCTGGTATTTTTTTCAATTTAAGACTGCCTTATCGAGTTTGTTTTCATAAGTGAAGTCTTTGCTACAAAAATGAACAAAAGTTGCCCTTTACGCATTAGAGTACCTAATTTCTGGAGGCCGTTTTGGGTGATTCCATGTCCAGTTACCGGGAGGGGGAAAAGATTTGGCTGCAGTATCTGATGACGGAAGATCCTTACCCAAACCTTCCAGGAAAAATAGTTTACAAAAATCAGCTTTTAAACGGAAGTTGAAAGCAATCAAATTATTTTAATTTTGAGAAATCTATTAAAATACCTCTGTCTTTTGAAAAGGTGAACTTACTTCATGGATGGGCTATACGCCTGATTGCTCATCTGGTGGGCCAAGCTGGATGAATCCTATACATATATATGTACACACACATACATATAGGATTATTTTATATATATATAAAGCTATTGTATGGATTAGAGCCAGGCACCTGCCCCAAGAACAGCTGTCAGGGTGGTGGTGCTGCTATTCATTAATGCAGGTTAAATTGATCTCATAAGCACACTGAGATTTTTCCCAGCGGATGGGAAGCCCTGAGCGGGGCGTGCTGACCTTGCCTCTGAAGCTGGGCCTGCCAGGGATGTCACCAGTGATAATATTCTGCATTTCCTAATAGCAGGGTAGGAGAGCAATGATAATGGGGTAGAAGGACAGGAAGCTTTTGATATTAAACATACCTTTTTGGCATCCTGAAAGCTTTGTCATGTCTGCAGACAGAAGAAGAAAAAAAAGATGCATTCATTTATTATTTTCCTACGAAGCACAGTGCTGGGCTGTTAATGAGCGAGGTAACCCTTTCAGGGGCTGGAAAGCACCAAGCTGAGCCATTGCTGCAAAAGTGCTGGCACTACATGAATTAGTTTAATGAACAATGGAGTCTTTTCCTCTCCGTTGGCATTTTAACCAAACAGGATGGGAAGTCATGTAGTCACTCCTCATTTTTGCCCCTCTAAGAAAACCCTGGAGAAAGTAATGGGCATTAGCAGTGTAATCCCACAGAAATCGCACCGCAACTCTATCCATGAAAATCCATCTAAGTGCTTTCCTACTGAATTTTTAAATTGTTTCTTGACAAGAGCGTACCTCTTTTTAAATTTCATCAGTTGGGCTAGCAATGCCTACAGATAGTTTTTATTTTCTGTTCCGCTCAGCAAGGATTTTCCAAAAGGGTGGCTCTCATTTGTTTCCTGGGCCCTTCCCAAGACAGCGTTTGTCCAGTCTAGAGGAGCAGAAGGCCGGTGGAGCTGCTTGAAACATTTTACCAGGGTTTCCTTCACAGAGGAGCATTTGTCATTCCTACTTGTAGGGCTCTGAGGAATGAAATAAAGAAGCCATCCCCGGGGGATCCAAGGTTACGTTTGTTAACGAATCCCTGAGGGCAAGCTTTCCACTGACATCTTAACAGAAAAGCTGACCAGATATGGGTCACCATATCTGAAGGACCTTTCATTCTGCTCTCGGTTTCCACTGAAATGTCCCCTTGAAATATGCCCCAGCCCGGCATGGCCTTGGGTTGCAATGCAGCTTCCAGTGAACTGCTCCCAGCTGTGGCTTCCTCCTCTCTCCAGAGCCATGCCAAGCTCAGCTCGGTGAGTGCTCCTTCCTCCCTTCACCCTCCTCCCTCGCTCTTGGCTTAAACTGGGAGAAGGTCCTGCTGCACTCTGATATCCGCGTGGGGCAGGTGGCCCTGGGTGCCATGGAAGATGCTGGCTGGAAGGGGCAGAGGTTGTAGCTTAGGCAGTGGGGAAGCCCATCCTGCATACATCATTACAGCGCTGCCCAGGAAACAACCACCACCCAAGCAAGTCACTGGGGTGCTCTGCAGGCAAATGGAGTTTGCCCGATTCTGTCATGGACAATACAGAATTTACGCCTGTGTTGCTTCCCAACCTGGAAAACCAAGTAATCTTCACCACTTTTGTATTTCTCACTGCTCAGCTGTAGCCAGTGCTTACCCTCTGCTGCCTCTCCCTTCCAGCACAGGCAGCAGCTTCGGTGGGGGCAGAAAAAGAAATTGACTCTGCTCTTATCACTGAGAAACTCTGCCAAGATAAAGGATTAGCCAGCTGGATGCCTTGCAGTGCAAAAGGAGAAAAATACAAAGATCACAGAAGATGGGCATAATCAGAGCTGCGTGATCTAGGAGCAGCTGAGTGACCTTGGCTTTATCCAATGAGTCACCCTGAGAAGCAAATCCTGCCTCTCCCTGTTGTGGGAATGGCAGCTCTCTGTACACTTTCCACAGAGATGGAGAGACCAGACTGGATCACTCCGTGCATTTTGGGGCAGCTCCTGTCCCAAACTGAAGAGCAAAACCATGTTTCGTGCATCCCCAACCCTTCTCATCCCCTCCCCCTTCCCACCGTAAAGTTTAGGAGATGCTTTTTGAAAGCCCCTGAGCCCCTCTCCATGTGCCTCTTACCTGACTGTTACAATGTGATGCTGCACTGGCCGTCGCTGCCCGGGGGACCACTGTTTCCAGGGGGTTTCCGAGGCCTCGTGGTGGGAAGCTGGCATGGGATCACTGCTGGAAAGGTGGGAACACAACATGGGCCTCTCGCCATGCCCAGGGAGCTGGGGCAGGCCATAGCTACCTCGGGGCTCCTGCTGGTTGCAGGGGTAATAGAGGTGATGCTGCTGCAAGTCCTGGGAGCTTGACGGCACCTGGCCATTGGACTGGGTGGAGACTGGCCCAAGCGTGTGGCTGGAGGAGGGCAGGTGGTCTCCCCCCAGCCTGGGGGATGCAGGAATGGGACAGTGATGGACCGGGCAGATTCTTTCCCAGGAAGTGCCACTGTAGCTGGGCTCGGTGTTCCCGATCTCTGGCATGGCGAGACAGGTCTGGCAAGGTCCTGTATTCTGTTTTTCTCTGTGAGAGAAAATAAAGGTATGGTAAAACAGCAGAGCAGTAGAAAGGCTATGCAGGGGAATCGCATCCTGCAAACTGGAGACGCTCACAGGCCTCCCACATAACACAAGATGTAAGTCCTCACCATTTGCTGTACCAAGAGCCAGTCTCAGGGCTGAGCTGGGTTATGCTTTTTATAAAGACATCCACCACTCCCTCAGGGATTCCAACTGATGGAGAATCCATCACATCTTTGTGCATGTTGCTCCAAAATTTTGAAAAATTGGGTCACATCCCCTCAAACAGTTCTCCAAGATATTTCACTGTGGAGGGGGCAGAACATTCTGGCTGGTGATAACGGCAGGGTCCTAACTCAGAACCACAGAGTGACTATGGAGATTTGGGAAAAGGAAACCAAAGGAGACTGCATGTGAAAAAGACACTCAATTATCTGTGCTTCTTGGGAAGATGAATTTGTTTGATCGCTCTGCAGAAGGACTGGCTTTGCTCCACGTTGGGAGTGTAGGAGAGTGAATCATCCCTGACACTAAAAAAACTGAACAGTGAACCTGATGGCTGTGATGGTGTAAAAGGACTTCAGCCTCCAGCCTGGCACATGCCTTAACGGCTCCCGTGTCCTGCAGACTCTCCGCTGGGCTCTTCAGGAACATTTTAGACATACATCTCCCAAGGATGTCAGATATTATTGGTCTTGGTGTGCAGGAAGGGGATGGACTAGGATCTCTCAAGATCTCTTGAAGCTTGACTTTCCCCTGACTGCTCAATTTACTGAGACAAAACATTTGCAGACTTCAATTCCCCAGTAATGAGGTCTCTGCAGGATATGCTTTCTTCTCTCCAAGGAATTTTAAAAATGATTCCATTCCAACAGTTCTTGATTTATGGAACCTGAGAGATTTTGCTAGCTTGAAGACAGTTTGAATAATACTTTGAGGGACTGGTTAGCCTGTGTGACACCAAAAAACCCTTCACACACAACAGACTGAAGTCACACTGACCCCAAAAATGCCTCAGGAATTGCTGTCTCAAGAGAGGCAGCTGGTCAGGGTGTCGGAGTTTCAGCAGCACTTTGCAATCTGGAGCTCAAAAAGAAGGCACAATATGGAAACATCAGTAGTCTCTGGTCCTTGTTCACAGCACGTGCCGTGGTGTCTACAGCTAACTGATGTGTCTTGCCCTAATGTCTGGCATCGAGGATTAAGTATGACGAAGGATTCAGGCCAGCTAGAATCACGAAGAGTCTCAAGTCATCAAAGAATTATGAGTGCTGGAGCAAGACTACAGTGAGATGAACTTTAGCCTGAGGCACCTGATGTGATGTGGGAAGAAATGAAGGCAAAATGTTTGAGAAAGGAATATTTTTGAAAGTTTGCAGAGTCCCTCTCATTTCTTTTTCAGACAGCCATGGAAAAAGACAGAATTTTAGCAATTACAAGTCTCTGGAATTGCACCCAAAGTTAAATGGCATGATAATATCAATGACAAAAGTGATTTGAAGACTACTGTTAGCTCAGTATGGCTTGAAAATTGTATTTTTTCCAGAAAGAAGGACATATTGGCCTTGGCAGCTTGTGCTATGTACTTTCCAACATCAATTGAGTTTATCAACACTGAGAAACTGTATTTCATGATTGTAAAAAATGGGCTTATTTCATTAAAATCATTACAACAGAGTAATGTTTGTCACAGCGGTTACACCAGTGCTGGTGTGGAGACTGATGGCACAGACATCGCACTCAGCTTTACTTGCACAGTGGACCAGTCCAGGGACTAGTAACGAAGAAATCTCAACTGATTAGACACCATCCAATCCTAATTTTAGTTTTTAAGCCAGAAGGCAGCTGCAGCATAGTTACAGACATGGGTGGCATGTTCATGGGTCCTCATTACAATGACACTGACTTCAGAAGCAATAACTGACATTCAAATGCAGATTTTCTGAAGCTCAGGCCATGCAGGAGCGGGGAACTACATGGGGCATTTTATTTTGGGTCATCAAATTCCTTTTCTGAACATTTTTTGGTAGTGGCCAAGGAAGGAGAGAACAAATGGCAAAATGATGTTAAAATAGTCTGCAAATACCAGTGTCTCTGTAAGTGAGCTTCTTTGCATCCTCAGAAGAGTGCCTCAGGTGCCAGAAAACCAGCAGTCAGATGTGTGCACACCTCATTGAGATAAGCTTGACAGGTTGCTCCCAAGAGTTCCAGCACTTGGTTGTCTCTGCTTTACAACCCAAAGCACTAGTAAGACTTGAGCTAGTTCAGCGTAGCAAGAGGGAGTGCTGTTGGCCAAAGCAGGAGCTCCTGAACAGATTGTGACAATGATATCCCATTCACCCACAGAATTTGTCAAAAGAAATAATATCAACCACATTGCGTGAAGTCCTGGCTGTCCTGTCACAGATGGATTAGTGGCAGGATTACCCAGACTTTCAAGCGCGTGATTTGTGTTACAGCTCTATATAAAGGCAGTTCACAATAGAAGTCTACAAATTTGTCATTGGGGTATATGAATGCAATACATGAGATTATAAATCAAATGCCAGCAAAGCGGTTCATGAGATGTAATCTAAGGTCTCGTCTGGACTTGTTACAGCCTCATCAGAGTCATTCCTGCCCTGGGAGGGATTCAGGTTCAGCTGTCCTGCTGCAGCACAGGGCAGGTGCACTGCAGACAAACGAAAGAAAGATTACGGTCTGTGGCAGTCACCATATAAAATGACATCTTTAATTAGTCATTGCCCATCTATACTAATTATAGAACCAACCTGACTGGGAGGTGCTAACCGCCACATCCCCTATGCCTCTGTCGAGCTTGCAGGGGCAGAGTTTGTTTGGGAGAGCTGACCTGGAGAGTCCCTCAATCCACTCTCTCAAGCTTAAAGTGTAATTCATCTCACTCTTCCCAGGTGTCCCGTGACTGACGTGCAGGTGCATCTTATTTGGGGTTTGTAGTTTCGTACTAGTAGTCCTGCGGCAGGGGATTTTCATCAGAGAGCTGGGATTGTGGTAGCGTTATGCTTTGGCAAGGTCTAGGCATTTTCTCACTCCCTTTATGATGCGTCTCAGTTACTGTTTTCCCTCTACATTGATCCTGTTGTTTTTCCTAATTTTTGTACACTGTAAATAGGTGATGGTTTCCTGCAATGCACAATAATTTACAGAGACACTGCTGCACTGACAGCTTGGGCTTGTGGTATTCCCACACCTGTACAATATTTGTGTTCTTTTTTTTCAAAGCGAAACCAAAATTCTTTTTTGTTTAAACTGCTGGATCTGCATAGGAGATTGGGACAGAGGATTCTCATAACTAAATTAGTCTGATGGCAGTACTGCCACGTCTGCCTCATCTGATGGTGAATATGTAACACTGGACAGAACAGAAGGGCTTTCACAAAATAGGCTTTGAAGATGGTCAGGGAGGTGCAGGAAGCATGCAATGAAAGATTCCTCCTCCAAAACCCCCCCAGCTACAAAACCTCCTGGTGGGGAAAGCAGATGACAAACTCTTGGATATCACAGATTGCCTCCAGTTTTTATCCACATACGTTAATACATTTGATTCTAATATTTCACACGAAAGCCCATTCTTCTTGTTTACCATCTTTGCTGCAAAATACTGCCAAGTTCCGTTCTTCCCCCGCATGTTGTCTCTTAACTCAATCCCCTGCCTGCTCAGTGACTTCATATTTTAGAATAACTTTGGCTAGTTCAAACCATTCACTCGTGACTCTTCCTCATTATCTCCTTTTCAGACTAAACAATTACAGTTCTGTCAATCACCCTCCGGATATGAGTTGCCTGATGCTCGTCTCTTTCCAACCCCATGACAATGTGACCTTGGTTATTCAAAATCTCCAGGGAAACCTGGAGCTCGCAAGTAATGATCGGTTTGGATAATCACTGCTGGCAGTTCTACAGAATTCGAGTCTTCACTTGCTACACTCCCAATTAGCCATAGTGCTGGTGGGCTTAATGTTTGATATGCTGAGCTCTGCACCAGAGATGTAGGCTGGTCCTTGTTTGCCTGCAACCATGCTGTTATTACTTTTCTGGGCCCGCAGGACCCTGAACTATGCTAGAAAAATGGTTGTGGAGGAGTTTCTGATATCTGTTTACTGTCAGGCAGGAGAAGAGGTGGGCAGAGCACCGCACTGGACTCTGCTTACCACGCCGACACTAACAAAGACTAACATCAGGGGAAGAGAAACATTTTTTTTAACGTTCATTCCCAGTCTGGGCTGTGTCAGATATTTGATATCTTTGGGATTGAGTGGGCGGAAATGGTCTCTCAGACACAGAAAAGCCTACAGAGGCTGTAGGCCTGACAGCCTCCATTTTCTTCTTCAAGCTCAGCTGGATGCAACCAAAGAGATGCTGGGAAAAGAGAGGACAAGGGGGTGTAGGGCAAGGGACAGACTGGAGTTAACTGCTCCTGTTACCCACGGCAATGAGTTGCGTTTCTCAAGCTATTTGCTTCCCCATTTCTTCCCTTGAGGTGTCTAGACAGTATAATAATCCAATTTATGAAACTGCCCGAGTCACTCTGAGTGCAGCAGTGCTCTTCTGAGACGAGTACCAGGGCACAGGCAGCCTACTTCACGTGGGGGAACCAGCAAAAGGACAGAAGCTTCTTCCCACAAGAAAACAGGCAAGATAAGGTCAAGATTTCTAAGGAGACAGCTTTCTGCCATTCCACCTCTGCTGGGATCTGGAGCAGCAGTAGGCACTATGACAAATTGCAAACACTCCAAGGGCTGAACGCTATGAGGGGACTACCTCCTCCCCACCCCAAGACCAGCATCCTGCTATGAAACTTGGACACTGCCCCGCAGAAGGTATCAGCAGGACATGGCTTTAGCTGCCCGCCTCCCCACCAGCCTGAGCATCAAAGCCCCAGCAAGAGGGTTTGCTGGAAGCATGCCGCGTTGGCTGCCTGCCCCCAACTCCTTCCCCCTCGGGATGGCTTCACTCTGCCAGCACACGGAGCTGAGCTCAGGCGGAGGAAGGTTTGCGGGGCAGGGAAATGACAGCATATGGTCTCCTTCCCTTTCCTCAGCCACTCCACTTCTTTGGCACGTCTCTGGTCTTGCTTCCCTCTGAGCCACACAGCAGGAGAGTGCGTGTGTCCCTGAGAGAGGAGAAATGGGCCAAAAATATGCAGCGTTCTGAAGGAATGGCTTCTTTATTGGTCTGCCTAATTCCACTCTCATCCCCAAGACCATTTCTATAAGCACTTCTTTTTTTTTAATAGAAAGATTATCTCACCCTTTGCATACTAAGGAGAGGATCGGGAAAGCAGCACTTTGCATATGAAAGACGGGAAACACCTACCAAGTGAATGGAGCTGTCTGATGCCTGAGTCAAACTACAACTTCTCCTGTTGACAGAAGAATCTCAAGGGGGAATAAAAACAAGCGAGAGAAAGGGCAAGAGTCTGTATCTTGACTACAGCCAGAGCCCTTTTCCCCCAGGAACCTTTGCTCAATTAGACATTAAGCACTGCAAAATTTCATTCGTAAAAAAAGAAGCTAGTTTTATTTTCTTTCCCTTTTTTTCTTACTCTAGCAAGGTTTTGCTTGCATATCAGCTGTACAAGCTTTCCCAAACGAAAAAAAATAATTCTTTCTGAATTAAAACCACGTGCTATAGGTCAGCTTCCATCTAGATTAATGTTTTTTTCTTTGAGAGCTGTAAATGACTTTTTAAGAATGTGTTTTTATAATGGAATTTAAATAGAGGTTTTCTGTTTGAACATACCACCAGCAAAACAGGAGTGGCGCTCTGGAGAAAAAAGAGCTTCTTTGCTTGTGTTTTCTAAGGAGATAGAGCCCTTTTCCAGAGATTAGGGAAGGGTTCATTGCGTTTCACTCTCACCTTGTTATGTAGCTCCCCTGTCTAGCTGACAGGGAGAGACTGGCACCTCCTGAGCAATTAGTCTCCTCCTTAGGCTGGGTCAAATTCTCATGCGCTGAAAATTTTCTGTGTAGTTGCTATTTGTTTTGCTTTTTCGGTCTAGCAGCAGGATAGCACGTATCCTTGAAAAGACCTGCAATCTTTTTGTTAATGAGACTCCCGAGTATGTTAAATCATCATGAAAAATTAATGAGACTGCAAAACTCTGCTTCCCACGTAGTCTGCCAAGAAAAGTTTAGTTTTATAATCCTTTCCATTGACGACTGAACAGCCTTACCTTTACCCCGGGCAGCTGCTGCTGCTGTGGGTACAGGTTGTGTGATGGGATACAACCAGACACAAAGGGCTCAAGGTCCCCACCCAGTCTTCAGTGCCAGAATAGGTCTGGATGCAGTTTGCTCTATTGACACTGGCAGTGTAAAATGCGCTGGTAAAATCATGTTTGCTAAGCCTTGTTTTGAAGAAAAAAGAAACGAAATGAAAAGGGAAAGGCAAAGAAAACACCACCTTGCTATCCCAGTCTGAAAGAGGCCAGAAGGAAGGTAGTGTTTTCAAACATCTGTATTTTTCTGATGATGAATTGAGCATTGATGATAAAGAGCATTGGCTAGGAGCAGAGGATGGGGACTACAGAGCTAACCCTTTAGTGGCTATATGAAGAGCCTTGCATAAAGAAGCATTTATGTATACGCATGCTCAGGAGTGTGAGCGCTATCTTCTTGTACTTTATTGCCATGAATTTTAGTTCCTGAGTGAGCAGCATGAGTGAAATTCAAAATACACCTGTTTCAGATGGCTTAACTCATCTCTATAACTTAACTCTTACGGGCTGCAGCATTCATTTCAAAAGACCTGTTTGAATGAGCAAGGATTACTCAGGCAAGCAAAGCTAACAGGGCTTCAGTGATAGCTCTGACCCCATCGAACGCCCAAGATTTAAAAGAGTGCTGGATTGTGTAACAGTCACTCGGCAAGCACCGAGACCCAACAGCACACCAGCCTCTGGCTGAGATCTCCAGAGCTGTCTGAAGAGCAGTGACTGCCCCGTTGGTTCCCCCAGGCAGACGTCTCAGCATGAATAGCCTGTATCAGACAGGAGGGAAACTCTTTGGCTTTCAGAAGGAATTTGTGTGCTGTTGACCTCGGGGTGTGCTCTGGTCAAACAGAGTCTGAAGAGCTCGGTAGATATGTTGCCTCCGGTCTAACAAATGGCAATGTGCTTGCGAATTTGGGGATGGCTCCTTGCCCATGATTATGGGCTTGTTGATGTTTCCAGAAAATGAGTGATTGTGGCTGCCAACCTGGTTTAAGACACCATGTTTAAGACGCACATGGCGCAGGGGGGAGAAGATGAGGGCTGCAGGGTTTTACAGAAGAGATCTTGGAGTGATCTAGCGCAATGAGGACTCTGCCTGAAACACGCTGAGCTTCACCAACAACAGCTCACCCGTTGCTGCAGAAGGGAGAGCTCACCATGTTGCAGGATCAAAACCTGCCAGGGAGGCCAAGCCAGGCAGTCGCCCACCGACAGGGTTGGCTCCGCGTGGTGTGCCTGGCCCCATGCAGGAACAGCCAGGGCACCGGCCGGGAAGCGCAGACCTCCCAACCCCAAAACCGAGGGGTGGGCAGTTCGGCAGGCAGCGAGGGGCTTTGCCCGCTCTCTCGGTGGGAGGACGGGACACACGGGGCTGTGCCCAGCTCCGCACCCCCGGCCCCAGGAAAACCCCGGTGCCACCGGCCACCTCTGCACCC
>NW_008823871.1:459279-469332 GCF_000699105.1 Pygoscelis adeliae | reverse complement strand
CCCCGGGGAGCACCGAGCCCGGGCCGCCCGGCTCCTCCCTCCGCCCCCGGGGCCAGCCCCGCTCTTCGGGAAGGGGCTGAGCGTGCACGGTCCGGGGCAGAGCTCCGGGGCACGTGGCGGTGGAAGGAAGGAGGGTCTTCCCCCAGCCTGGGGCTGGAGCAAACTGCCTCGCCCGGCCCCCAAATCCCCTTCCCGTCCTCGCCCCGAGCAGCGCACAGTTCCTGACGAAAGGCGTCTTGTGGGGGTGCGGCGAGGGGTCTGCAGGTTCAAACAGTGCACAAATCCCCTTGGGTGGCAGGTCCCTCGTCTCGGCAGTGGTGCTTCCGCCTTGGCCCCAGGTGGGAAAGCGCCCAGAAGCACTCCCGGACCTGCGTGGCAGGTGCAGGGCAGCATTTTGAAGTGTGTGGGTTCACCCTCTAGATTTTAGCAGCATGAAATAAGTAAACAATTTGTTGAAAGAGATGGTAGTTTTGAAACAACTGCGTTGAAAGCACGGAGAACACAAGGAGGTCAGACATGTTCCCCTCCTTGCAGGATCCTGCTATCATTGTCTGTGGATACCATGAAATTGCACTGAGTTGCGTGGTAGTTACATGTCTCCTTGTGCTGTGGGGAGGGCTTCCCACGGAGCTTGTGGAAGGTGGCTGCTCCTTCCACAACCTCTCCCGTGGTGCCAATGACCATGACATTACTTGTGCTAGAAAGGGCCTGGGCCTTTCTCATCACCATGTGTATGGCCATGGGAGTGGCAGTGACCTTCTCCCTTCTCATCGTCCTGTGTGTGGCCATGGTGATGGCTATGACCTTCTCCTTTCTCATGGCCATGCCTGTGGCCCTCGCTGTGGCAGTGACCTTCCTTCTCATGAGGGTGGCATCCTTTTTGCTTCACATGCTGCAGAAAAGCTGAAGCAAAAAGGGAGAGCATTAGACCGGGGAGTATCCTATAACTCGCACTAATCCTCTATCTGCTTAGAATAAGCCTTTCCTGCCTTAATGACTTAAATGCCTGAGACAGTTTAAAGAACAAAAAGCTTTTCCTAATGCCAGGGTGGGTGACACTCTCCGACCGTAGGCTGACACCTCTCCGAACCCAGCAGGAAGGAGTTTCCAAGGACAGGCTGCAGGCAGCGCCAGTGTCCCAACGCGATGATCCCTGCTGGGCTGCGCCGTTGGGGACCAGCCCGCTTTTCTGAGCCTTAGCCACAGAAATGTTGCTTGCCTGGTAGGATCAGGTACGCTGCAAGGAGCAGCTACAGAGTAGCTTGTATTAGGTGGCCCAGCAGGAAAGACTGAAACCTGGTATCTGCTGAAAAGATTGGCTGGCATTAATGTGATGACAAGGACATGGGTGCTATTTCCTTTTCTTTCTTCCCGATGCTAAATAATAATACGTGCAACAGTAATGATAGTAATAAAGCCATGGGAGCTGAAAGGAGGGTGGGAATAGGCTGAATTGCAAACATCCCACCGCTTCTGACAGACAGCCGCATCTTACAGCTTTTAGCTTGGCTCAGCCCGATGTGTGAACTCCCTGTCTGTGAAGTGGGAGTGATCACACTTCCTCACTCCCACAGCTTGGCGGGTTTCCTCTGTGGCCTGCAAGGTATTTGACACACGGATTAATTTTTTTTTTAATTGCCCTTACCCAGGGACTACAGCAGGGCTCATGCTCCCAGCTAGCCGTGAAGCACTGCGCAAGGCAGTCAGTGGGGCTGCCCGTGTCCCTCTCGGGGCTGTTGCTACATGGCCGGGGCTGGAGCGGTTGGTTGGTACATCGTGTTGGCTTTTTTTTTGCTCTTTGGCAGTGTGGGAGCTGGCTCTTTGCCATAGCAACCCACACGCGAGACCTGCCAGCATCAGACGGGTCCAGCTGGTCCCCGGTGTCCCTCCAACATGAAGGAAGGTGGAGGAGGGTGAGCGAGAGGGACAGAGAGAGAGATGACCAAAAAAAGTAGAAGCAAAGAGAAAAATAGCAAAAAAGGGAGGTGTAGGGTCAGGAATATTAAAAAAGCCAACAGACAGTAATGGATAAGTGTGGAAAAGAGAAAAAAGCTGGTGAGCAGAGAAAGGGGGAGAGGGGGAAAGGAGCAGGAAAATATATGAACAGGTGAATGGGACAAAGATGCACTGGAGGTGATGTAAGAGGTGGCTGAGGGGTGAGGCAGGTTTTATGAAGCTGCTATGCTGCAAAAAACCCTCTGTCATCCGAGACAGCAATTTTCTGCTGCTGATCCTGAGAAACTTAGGGGATCCATCAACTACTCCTCATTTCATGCAAAGTATCCAAGAGCAGAAAGCCTGCTGGCTCAGGGCTTGAGCTCCCCAAGCAGGGCTCTAAACCTCTGCTAGTGGAAGGCTTAGGTATTCACACATGGAAGAAGGTCAGAAAGCACTGCTCCCGGGAGAGCCAGGGCATCCACCTCCTCAGCACCGCTCCCAGGAGAGCCAGGGCAAACGTCTCTCCACCTCATACCCGTTGTCTCCACAGGAGCCAGGGTGAGGTAGGAAGGCTGCCAAGGGGACTGCGTAACAGAGCCCCGGGAGGAGAGCTGGGTATTTTGGACACTAATTGATATTTGTGGCAATTGAAGACAGATTTTTTACCTCTCCTGCTTGACCTGTGAAAGAGAGAAGAGGAAAAAACTTCACATTTGAGCTTTGATACATTTTTTGCTTGAAGCATCTCTTTTCTTTGTTTTGTATAGCTTATTGCTTCTCCTAGCCCTCCTGCTCACCATCCACTTGCATTTCTTTCACAAACAAAAAGCAAAACATTGTCTCTGCAGCTCTCCTCTGTCTCGAGAGAAGTCTGAGTCAGAAGTGAACACTACACTTTGCTTGCTGTGTGTATGCAAAGTCCCCCCAGTTTGGAGGTTCCTCCCTCTCCCACCAAAGTCAGTAACAAGGCTCCCTTTATCTTTAGGAGTACAAGCCAGGCATATCCTTAGAGAAGTCTAAGGAGGCAGAACAAGGCTTTAACTTGATGGGCTGGCAGACATGACCGAGAGCGTTTCCCAATGGATTTGCTTTGCGCTACAGTCACAGTTCAGCTTGGCTCATTTCACGGTGCCCTATCTCAGCATGGTTACTTTCAGCACAATTCGTTTTCCTTCACCGTAAATCAACATTTCCCCAAGCAGAATTTAGCTCGGTTCACGATGTCCCGACTCCTGTTAACAGAGCTCAGCATTTCACACACCAGTCGTGGCTGGCTCAGCGAAGCCCACGCAGCACCCGGGCAGGGCAGGGTGCTGGAGCATGGCGATCCCGGGCTCGCACTGTTTTGCAGTCTCTTGGCTGATTGCTAACATTTGCCATCGGCTATTTTGGCTTGGATCACTTTGGTTCATCTCCACTGACGCTGTCACAAGACAGTCCCCCCTGTGCTCTGCCCTTTCTGCTTCTGCTCCTGTTCCTCTCTGGATCGTCAGGAACAGGCAGCGGCACGTCCACGCGGGTCATGGGTTATCAGCTCCTGATAGCCCACTTTTGCTACTTACACAGTGCTAGCATCGTCCTCTGAGATAATTGTATCTCTAGGACTGACACTGTGGGTCCCTGAGCCTCCAATATCCCTCTTGCTACACTGCCAATATATTCAAATATACTCACTGCAATATATATCCAAATATATAAGGCCTTGACCTCTTTTTAGCAAGGTGGACCTATAACCTGCTGTTGAGTCTTGGGCATTGGTTTTGGCATCTGTTTCTCCCTCTTGCTGCCCCAGGAGATGTTTTGGGGTTTGGCCCCTTTGGAAGCACAGGCCAGGCTATTTTGTGGTTCTAAACTGTATAACTACTTGTTAAAGAGACTACACTGGCTGGCATCCCTGGGACGGCACAGTCAGCAAAGATGATGCCTGCCCCTGGAGCTACATGTGCTCTTCTTCCCATGGCTGCCAGTCATTTTTAGTCCCTATCTGACATTTGGCTCCCTCAGAGTAGGACAGAAAGAAAAATTCAGTGTCAGCAGCAGCCTGCAAAAGAAAGCCAAGTCTTGAGCAAAACCTGAGAGCATCTCAGTAACAGCCAAAGGACCCCTCTGAATCTGTAATGGGTTGTTCAATGCAGGCGGTGACCAGTGAAGAAAAATAAGAATAGGGCAAAGGGAATAAAAAATGAAGCTGCTTTTATTGCAGTTGAAGACACCACTTTCTCAGCCCCTGTGTGTGCACATGACAAACACCAAATGCTCTATGCTAAGGCAGGTCCTGTATGCAAAGAGGCTCCCGTCACAAAAACATCACCGAGCTGTGCACGAGCACATGGCTGGACTTCAAAACCAGGGAGAGCTGTGATGGTCATCTCACTCCTCTACAACACAGACCGTCATATTTCCGCCAGTCGCTATGTCGGTAAGCCTGGGAGCTGCTGCACTGGAGACACACACATGGGTGCTGCCAAGCTCCGAGCGGAGCAGCTCCCATCGCCCATCAGTCGCATGAGCTGCAAGGCAGGCAAAAGCTCTGCTGCTCAACAAGTGGTGCTCTCCTAGCACCCAATCCACTTAGGGCCCTGGGGCTTTAAAATAGCCATTTCGGTGGTTTGGTGGATACCCCCAGTACCTGGGGCAGGAAAATGAGATGGAAATATTACCTGCACATTGGTACTTCTTCCAGTTAGGGCAAATCCTCAGGGTTTTGCTTCCCTGATGGAAGCAATTCACAACAAGCAGCACTAGTGTGTACACACCACATGGTTATCCCCCAGCTGAGGCATTTCCACCAGCCGGTGCAGCCATGTTGCACAGTAATGCTCCAACACAAGCCCCTGCCTTTCTGGCCAGACACCCGCGTTCTGCTGCTTCCCGCTCTGCTGTGTACGTCTGGCTTTGCGAGCAGCCAGTGCCAGCACAGAGAAAGAAACAGCAAGTCCTGCAGTCCTTCTGGCAACTGATACGAACAGACTGCTGCAAATACAGCTACATTCGTGCCATGCCATCCACATGCAAGGAGGGGGCTGGCACAGAGCAGGAGCTCCTCCTAGACCTTTGCCTGGACCTGCTGCTTGGGCTCGCACCCACCTGCAGTCAGTGCTGGGAGGGAGTGGCTGTGGTGGCCGAACTCCTGGAAGGTGGGAGTCCCTTTCCTCAAAATCTGCTTGGCTCTTGCCCCTGCGCTGCAGCAGCGGAGGAGCTGCCTGTGCCTATCAGCACACACCATCGGCCAGAAGCTGTTGTTGTCCCCAGTGCCTGTTGCCATTTAGAATATTGCCGCTCTGTGCCCTCTCTCTGCTTGGCCAGTTTGAGACTGGTAGAGCAAATCTCAGTGCCATTCTAGGGGAGGCATGTGCTGATCCCAAGATTTCATCCCCTTATGGAAAAAAAACCAAGAGTGAGCAGCAAGGATGAGCAAATGGGGCTCCCAAACTGTTTTAGGAACATAAATGATGCCCACAAGACAATTTCTCCAAGCTGAGACCATCCTTCTTGCCCACACAACATTCATCCAGAGGAGTGTTTTCTTCCACAGTGCCTGGTGAACCATGATGGGTGAGTTAGCAGGATGGACACAGAGTGGTCTGGATCAGTCTTTTTGGATGGGGATGCATCCCTGCCTCTCTTGCTGCAGGCAGTGCTACCCTGGGTCTCGGGAAAACCACGCTCAAAGCTGACCGCTTGCAATGGTGACACCACGACGATGTTTTGGACAGTGAAAAATCACTCACGTTATGAGTTTCGTGGACAGCCAAGCCCTTGGGTCACCATGGTCAAGGCAAGGCTGGAGGTCGCTGTGCAGCCCTGCTCTGTGGCTGCACATGCTGCTTCGGTTTGCAGCAGGCTGCCCGTTTCCAAGCAATGTGCAGTGTCTCGCAGATCTGCAGCCAGCTGCGTTCGAACCCTGGCCTGTCACTGCTCAGTGGAGCAATAAAATAGCAAGGGTATTTTTGCTCCTCAAAGCCAGCGACAGCGTGCCAGACACCTCGGGTGCTGGAAGATTTCCATGGGTATGGCAGCAGCAGTCCTGGCCTCTTCTGCTTCGTAAACCTCCTGTTGACTCAGCCAGTGAAATTGCTTCCTTAGCCAGAGTACAGGTCCATGGCGGGGCTGGTGCTGTGTTAGCAAGTTGAGCCCCACTCACCTTCACTGTACAGAGCTTATTTTACAGGTGAGTGTAGCTACCCACCTTCTGCAACTTCAGGAGGGTTTAATTTAGAGATAGAAATGTGCTTTAGTCACGGTTTGAATGCCAAGACCTGAGTCAGACCCGTTTATCCGAACAACCACTTACATCTAGGCTGACGCTTACGCCAAAAGTGTCAGCGCTGGGTGCCTAAAGAGAAGGGCCTAGGATGCATGTTTCGTCTCCCTTATGGAACCGGTTTGATTTGCTGCTGATCTGCTGCGCCGGCAGCACGGCACGAGCAATGCTTTGCACACAGAAGGGCATATGTCTCTGCAGACATTTGCACTCAACAGAGCCCATCTTTTTCCTCCTTGCAACTCCATTTACGTGAGTCAGATGAACTGGTCCATGATTGCCTTTCTCTGGCTTGTAGGTGCACTGACGCTGTGAAGTAGAAATTTCTTAGAAATGTAACTACTGAAAAATAAGATTTAGTGCCTATTTATTCAAAACCATTTGTGATCTCTCTGTCCTGAGATGGGCTTGGAGGAGCTGTCACCTTCCAAAATTCGCGCAAAGTTGTCTGTGCCAATAGGAAGCATCCTTCACAACATATGCATCAGTATAAGGCGCAAGATTTCAAAGGGACTGAGGAATCAGGCTCACAGGGCAATTTTAATGGCCAGTTATTATTTCTGTCCATCACATGTGCCCAGTGTATGTGCTAGAGCATGGCCCACACACAGCATGGGAAGGAGAGGTCCATGCAGGGCCCTTCTCTGTTTCTCAGGGTGACTGTGAGGTTCCTGCAGTGCTGGAAACCTTTGAGTGGCTGTTGACACAATACCATGGGCTGAGAAGGTACCAGGCATATGGCAATTATGTTTCTGGGCACCAGTACATTGCAAACTGAAGCAAATAAGGGATGTGATGAGTTTTCTGTGTGTTTGAAGGGGCAGGAGGCCCATGGAGACCCAATTCAGCATTGTTTTGGCAGGGAAAATCTCACTGTAGATATATTGTACCATTTTCTGCGGTGCCTTGTGCTGGGAGCACAGCCACGTTTGCTCTGAAGCAGCCCATATGCTCGCACCACTTCCCAGCATGATTGACAGTGAGCCAGTTCCCTCAGAGCATCCTGAGATATTCCAGCCTGATTCATCGTTTGCGTGTAAATATTCTTCTTATGAGGATTTGAGACATAAGTTCTCAGCCTGGGGAAGGCCAGAGGAGATGTTGGGATATATCAGCATACCTTGACTAACTGTTACAATACCTTCTTTAGCTTCAAAAAAGTTTGAAAATCACGGCTGACTTTTAGTGGAACTGAGGATCCTGCAAACAGCCTGCACAGCATGGTCCTGCCAGGACTCAGCTGAATACTCGTACGAGATCAAACACTTCAAAACCAGCCATTCCCTTTCCCAGGCTCCTGCAGTTCACATGAGACCCAAATGTCAAGCCTGATTCTGCAAAATATGCTATACCCAAGTGTCTCACAGCACTCTAAAGCCTGGCGTTGAAATACCCATGTCTCTGGAGTATAGGAAAGGAGATCTGGCCATGGTAATGTGCTGAATAGGCAAACACCCTCTTTTTAAACCTAAGAATAAATAAAGGTGTGGGACCACTTATCTGGAAGGGGTTGAGTCTTCAGGAAAGCCCTGGCATGGTGCTAGTCACACTCTCTACATCCTGTGCCCATCCCAGAAGCGGGAGTTTTTCCCGTGTGCTGTCAGTCGTGATACACAGCACATACGAGGTCTGCTGAAGGTGGAGAGGATGCTGTGTGCAATGTGTGACCCATATTGCTAATACAGCCTTCGATTCTCAGCTCCAGGCAAGAGCAGCAAGCTAGACATAGCCTCTATAGAGACCGCGAAGGAGAATATGAAGAGCCTATGGAGTTTTTGAAGTAAATTCCAGCAGATCCAAGAGACCTGAACTCTCAAAGTGAATAAATGTGCACAACCCTCTTGGTGTGAAGATGTGGGAGGGAACAGGACGTGGCCAAGACTCATCATGCCACCATCCATCCTGGTAGAGAAGGGAGCAAGCCACAAATTTTCTGCTGTATCTATTGCATCTCTGCAAGCCTGCTTTTCTCAGATTGTATCTGTCCTGGCTCGGTGCAGGTAGATTGTTGCTGAAAAGAGAGTATTGCAGGTCAGTGAGTCTCAGGCATCGAGTTTTCATTCCAGAAGGACAGGTCATTAATAAACGTGACAAGGAGTACACCGGGAGGCACCATTTGCTGGCAAGACCTTGGGTCTCTAAGCTGTACAGTGGCGCAGCTTTGCACAAAAGGGCGATTTTGACTGATGCTGAGGAACACGCAGGTGAGAGATGAGCACATTTCTGCTGTCAACGGGTCTGGGCACTTTGTTTTGGAAACACAAAAAAGGCCACAGCTCCGAGATTTCAGAATACTAATTTTTTTGAAACAGGAGATTTGCTGGCACGGAGCTTTTCATGTGAAAAAAGTCTCTTTTCCTGAACTGACATTTCCCCAACGGGGAAAAAAAAAATCTTATAAAAACCCCTCCAACTACCTGAAGTATTGTTAGATGGAGGTAGATACGCCCTTGGAGACTTATGTCCCCTGCTTTGCATGCAGCCCTTCTGTGTCAGCAGACAAAAGTGTTTGCATTCAAAATGTTTCCACGGAGCCTCCTCCAAAGGCAGCCGTGCGATGCTCCCCGGTGCACACAGCTCTGGCGTCTCCCTCTCGACCTGGAGGTCTCTTCTTGCCTCAGCTCACTTGCTTCATTAGCAGCAACTGCTTGCAGGAGGTAACAAGTGCTGCCAGCTCCCGTGGTTTTGTCTGGTAGCTTTGCAGTCTGATACGACCTGTGTTATCACCACTCGGCAAACACAGCCGAGGTATCAGTTACCAGGAGACTCTCAGCTTTGCTAATCTAATTTTTCAGTAGGGAAGTTTGCCTGACAGCTCCAGGGAGTATTTAACTGTCTGCCCTCCTGCTCCAGCCCTGTAAAGAGGGGACCATGCTTCTCTTTCTGTTGTGGTAAGGCTTATTTAGGGGGTTTCTGCTCTCCCCTTCCCCATTTGGGTGTGTTGTGGCAGTGCTAACAGATTTAAGGACAATAGAAAGTCTCAGCCTGTATGAGTCTGTCCATGCTGAGGAAAAGAAAATCAGGTGAATGACCAGTGGTGTCAGCTAGGAAGTTTTAACCTGGGGAGAGCTTTTTATTTTACAGCCTTATTGTGTCATTCTTTATCTTGGTGAATCTAAGCTTTTCCATAATGCCTTCAAAATAGAAATATTACAGTCTTGCCAAGGACAAGTTTAAATTCCAACCATAAAAGCTAGTTGGGAAAAGCTAGTGCTAGCAGGGGTGGTTTCCCTAAGATCAGTTTGGTGGCTCTGGCAGATTTCTGGGCTGTTGTGAAGGTGATGATCTGCAGTTGGGAATAGGACCAGGTATAATGAAGGACAGAAGAACTGCTCTGAAGTGCAATCCTAATTCTGGCTGTTGAACGTAGCACTAACAAGGTCTTCCTCTCTGCTGGGAGAAACTCCTTCTGCCTGCGCAGGGCTGGCAGATCCCAACAAAAAATTGAGACATCCCATCCTGGCGTGGCTGAGCTGCCAGCCCCGTTCCTGATCATTGTTTTAATTGCTGATCAGAGCTGAGCTACTGTTAACTTTCCTCCTGTAACCTACTGAGTGCTGCTGGCACAAGCAATTTCCTTAGGGCTCTGAGCCTTCATTGATATAACACGGGTGGCAGCTGATACCAGCCCAGACCCAATCCATCACATGCCCAGGGCCATCGCAACCAGAGAATTAACCATGAACCAATCCCTCAACCTGTATTCAGCTGTGAATTTGCCCTTTTTACTTCATAATAACAATCCTAACCCTACTCATACCACAAATACTAGCTTTACAGCTGGATACCGCAAGATTACAGCTGGTCTGGCTCCTGCACGGTCTCCTGCAATGGGAGGAAAACTCGAGCGA
>NW_008823871.1:452148-459247 GCF_000699105.1 Pygoscelis adeliae | reverse complement strand
TGAACCCTGCCTGTGCAAATCCCATCTTAGCCCCACAGGACTTGCAGGATTCAGCAAGAACCAAGCTCTCCCGTCCCGATGGCATCAGTGCCAGTGAGTCAGTGTCATCCAGGGATGACCCAGTTGACATTTGGGAGGGGAAATTTGACGAAATGGCCCATTTCAGGAGGATCAGAGCCATGGGGGGATGACAAGCAGTTGTTTTGGCTCAAGAGCAAGTAGGAGAGTAGAGGGGGGAGGTTCCATCTCTCAAATTGTTGAAATGTTTCTGCTTTTTCTGGTTAGAAACCGAGCTCCAGAAATGCTCAAAATATTTCAGCTGATGCTTCCAGAAAAAGGCATCTTTAAATGTTTGTTCCAAGCCTTTTTCAGCAAAAGGTTTAAATAACAACAGGTCAAAAGAAGGGTGTTATTTAAT
Source organism: Pygoscelis adeliae (assembly GCF_000699105.1). Classification (NCBI taxonomy): domain Eukaryota; kingdom Metazoa; phylum Chordata; class Aves; order Sphenisciformes; family Spheniscidae; genus Pygoscelis; species Pygoscelis adeliae. The sequence goes on along the minus strand of NW_008823871.1, from coordinate 458,829 downwards.
CAGTTCCTTCTGAAGGTACTGAAGGAAACACAGTATTCCAGGGAGAAAGGAAATGGAAGTTTTCCTTTTTACAAACCCAGTTCTAAACCCTGTATTTTAGCCCACCCTAATCCCATGTGTTTGGGCTGCACAGTGTCCCCAGCCCTGAGTAACACACTCAGCCACGCTGCAGGGACCAAGTCAGATGGACCAACCAAATGTCCACATTCCCAGTGGAGGGCCACCTCACTCAGGAGCTCACACAGAGACCTGAAATGGATGCCCAGAGAAAAGTAAGAAGAGGGCAAGTGCATACGATGGCTCCCCAAGTGTTTTGCAGGGGATTTTCTAAGTGTGATGTGATGTGTCCGGTTAGAAAACCTCCCAGGAGTAATTGTGTGGTCTCCTCTCGGACCTCGACAAATGTGATATAAATTTATCACAAGCTGAGCCTCCTCAGCTTGTGCAAGGGTTGAAATAAGGCCAACGTGGCTCAAATTCTGACCATAGCTGGGAGAAGGACCAGTGTCTCCAGCTGGGTTTTAATTCACCCTCTTGAATCACAATTTCCATCCTGCTGGAGCATGGATTATTTGCAATTTCAAGAGTTTTCTCCACTTCAGTGAAGTCCTCAGCCAGGCATAGTGCAGCAAGTGTCTGCAAGCACTTCGTGTACCTCCACCCTTTCTCTCCACCCAAGTATTAATTATTGTTGAACTGGTCCTTTAATATTTAATTGCGACCTTGACTCCCCTTTTCCTTTCCTCCCTTCTCAGGCATCTCTGTGCAGGCTGTGCAGGCTGGCCCTTGCACTTTCCCTGGGCTTGTTCTCCAAATCAGCTCCGCACCTTAACCCCGCGCAAGAGAAGCCTGTCTCCCTGCAAGCTGAGCCCAAACCGAACCCATGCAGCATCAGTGCAATGTGACACCATTGGAGTCCATGAAGAGTCTTCAGTCCAGTTTAGACCCTGGAGCCAAGGTTGGTCTCTGGAGTTTGCTTTTGAGTTCTGCTGGCAAAGGGAAGTGAAATGATTTGTTAGGTTTTAGTTGAACTTGGTTGGGATGAGAGGCACTCATGGGCCTGGAGAACAGCTGCTGAATTCGCCACTTCTTTCTTCTTGCATCGGACTGGAAGTGGGTCATGTTGCCACTGGCATAGCCCCAAAGCAGCCATGTGTTGAATAATTTTGACTTTTTGTAGTTCACAAAGGGCACATGACTGTGTCAAGAGCCAGCTGGCTCTTGGCATGCTCATTTGCAGCTTGCGAACTCCAAGTTACAGGCCATGGGGCTGCCCACATCCTCCTAGATCTGGGCTGAAGCCATGGAAGCTGGAATGGGGAACCTCCTGTGGCCCCTGCTGATGACAGCTTCCACCCAGGGCGAACCAGTTGCTGCCTGCAGCTCTCCATGCTTTCCCCAAGGACTACATTTCCATAAAAGATGAAAAGAACCTGCCTGACTGGCTGTCCTGGCCATTTTCCACAGCGTGGCACCCTTCCCAAGGCTGGGTCATCTGTCCTACATCTGAAGGCTGGGGTAGCAAATGGGGTCAGCAAACCTGCATTTGGCCCTGCTGTGCATGTCTGGAAGTGGGAAGAACTGAAAGGACAGATCCTCTTATCGTTCGCTCAGCCTATAACTACTTCAGAGGCCCTACACTAGAATTACAAGTTTTTCAGGAGCAGAAAATGTCAGGTGAGGTGATGAGATCATGAGTTACTCAAGGTGGCATTAAACGCGGGTAGGCACAGATCTCACCCACAGGACTTGAGGCAAGAACCTGCAGGCTGGGGAGGGGGAAAAGAGGGGACAAACTTGTCCTCCGATGGGAACAGGGCTGCTCTGCACGTCCTGAGAGGTTTCTGTGCTGGTGCTATGATTGTTATTGCTATGGGAACTACCAACAGGCAGCTATGATCTTCACTGATTTTAAGTAGGACCAAGCTGCCATTATATCCTTTAACTAGCTTTGGTAGTTTTCATTTTAATTGTATATTGATGCATTTAAAAATGAATGTCTCAGCAGGCCTTTGATTCCTATGAGTCTCTCCAGCTAAAGCCTGCTTAAGGTTTCTGGTCGGTCCCTCCTCCCAGTCTAGGGAATATGCTGACCTTTCTCCTGGCTGGCTGATGGAAACGCCTCAAATGCCTTTTTATCCTGCAGTTGCAGCTGGCTGAAGGACCAGAGCGGGGGGTAAGCAAGGGAGGCAAAGGAGGACTTTGCTTATTGCAGGGAAGTTTGCTCTGTGGTTGATATGAAAGATACCACCAGGTTGCCAGGAAACTCTTCTTTGACATACTGCATGTTCCCATCCCTCCCTCTATCTGACAGGCCTGGAGTGGGGTTGGTAGTTCTGCTCAGGAGCCTTGGACAGCATGATCTGTGAGTTCATTGCTGCATACGGCAGTATGCAGAAGCACCACCGAAACTCGGCCGTGCGGCTTATCTGCAGTCCCGATACACGATATAAAAGCAGCCTCCCCAAACAGCCAGACTTCAAGCTCCTTCTGCAGTGGGCTTTTTGGCAGCTGGCTCCCAGCTTCTCCCAGCAGTTACCGAGTGCCATCTGTTGACTAAATAGTGGTCATGCAAAAAATGGAGAGAAGCCAAGATGAGGATAGGTGAAGTGCACTTGGGAAAAGTGGCAGCATGGGACTGAGTGGCTTTGGAGGAGTTTCACAGAGTGCAAAAGGAAAAGGAAGGAAGGTTTCAAGCCAAGGCGGTTCCTGCTGGTGGAAAGGCTGATGAAGGGATGCCAGGAATGCTTCTTGGAGCAGTCAGGTTTGGGTTTATTGAGGGATCAGATTCTTCCCTTCAGCCTTTGTGTAAGGCAGAGAGACGGAGAAGAAACATTTGGTCTTGCTGTCAAAACATGGGGCAATACTTTCTGCAAGCTGCTGAATGCTGTTCTGGAACGGGAAGATCGTAGACTCCTGTCAGAGATGGTTCTTTGTGCTGAAACTGGTTAGGGAGAGGTTTTGCAGTGCACAGCTAGAGAAAGGGACTATTTCACTGTCATGAGCACAAAATGGACACATCATTGCTCTGATTTCCTTCCTTTGCCCCAGAAAAATCTCCAGCAAACTTTGCCCTGAGTGGAGAGCAGGGGCTCCAAGTAGGCAGCTGGAGGCTGTGCTTAAGAGAGGTCAGCTGAGCCTCTGTGTAGCTCAGCCTCAGCAGGACAACGCTGCAAAAATCCCCTTATAGCCTCTTGATTCCTCCAGCTTTCAGGCTTTCCTGAAGCCGAGCTGCTGTCCACTCCAGGGACTGCTCCTTCAGGGGCTGCCAATAGATAGCAAGAGCTGATATATCCCCTTTCCGTGAAGCGGAAACCGCAGAGCCAACCTGGCGTTATCTACGCTGGGTACGCCCCACGGCTTCTGCACTGAGTAGGCTTCAGAGATGGCACAAGCCAGTCCACAGCAGCCAGAGCACAATAAAGAGCCCAGAATCAGGCCACCCTGCCTATTAAAGGTCTTCTGGTGATTTTAGAAGAATAAAGGGATTAACTCTGAGGGTGGTGGACAAATCCCTGGGTGAGTAATTAACCTGGTTTCTCCAAACGTCCTTCCTGTCGCATATGGATGTAATATACACTCGCTGTCTGAAGTACTCTGTCAAGTTGCTGCACGCTGGGAAATAGCTGCCACCAACTGCCTGAGAGAGCAGTATTGATGTGCTTCAGCCACCGAGGTGGGGGTGCTCGTGTGAACAGGATTCAGTGTGTCCTGAGGTCCTGCAGGACCCCCGAGGTGTCATGCAGCCAACATGCCCTTCTCACTGGAGCAGGAGACTGGAGACTGTCTTGGCTCCTCTCCTTCCCAAGTGGCAGACCTCTGGGTATTGGTGCTCCCTGGTGCCAGGATGATGGTCCTGGAGAGCCCTTACCCTGAGGCAGGCACGGAGCCCATGGGAAGGCAGTGCTAATCTCGGGAATGACAATGCACTTACGAGCAAATCAGAGTTTTTGACAGTTCAGAGCGAGCCCTCAAGTTGAGGACAGCCTTGGTGTTATTGCAACCCTTTCTGGCCATGACACCAGGTATAAGCAAACATATGTGCATGTATATAACCCCATCAATCTCAGCATATTTATAAGATTCTGCTTTCTACATCCTGTGAGAGTCCCAAGAGCACAAACAGGTCCCCAGACCAACCTGTTCTGCCCCACTGCTCAAGCTGCAGATGCTGCTCCCTTGACTGGGCCCTTTTTCCCCTGGGTTTCTGTGTCTGCAGCGTAAACCAAGCATTCATCTTCTCATCGGTCTCAGATGATGATGCAGAAGTAGATGCTTGTCATTTATGCCACTCAGACGTGGCAAAGGACAGCTGAGAAATGTCAGCTGTTTGTGTTGAGGGCAGTGGAGTAGCCAATGCTGCCCTGGAGGGAACTGCAGCTCTCCAGAGACATTAGCAAAGGCAAAGGTATTTTGGGGCTCTTCATGCCTGCTCATGGCATCGCTCGTTGCTGGAAGAGCTTGGCCACACCACTGATAACAGCAGAGACCTAGGATGCCCTGGCTATGAGGTCTGTAGAAACTCCTCCGATGATCTTAGAGGTCTTTTCCAACCTTAATGATTCTGTGATTCTATCGCTTAGGTACATGGTTTAGTGGGCATGGTGGTATTGGGTTGACGGTTGGACTCGATGATCTTAGAGGTCTTTTCCAACCTTAATGATTCTATGATTCTATGATTCCTTGCGAGCACTTAGCTTAAGCCTTGACAACTGGGGCATGATGTGGTCCCTTAGCTACTGTGATCCACGGGTAGCACACTGGACCCCACTGCACATGGTGTTTACCCTGCACCGTGCAAAGAACCTGGGATAATGGCGTGGGTCTCTGTGTTAACCTGGTCCCAGGTGTTAGCAGCATGTTGCAGACTCCCCGAGCCCAGGAACATGGCCACCTACAAACAGGATGTTGCGCCGCCGCTGGAAAAAAGTGTTCCCATGAACACTGACTCTCTGACTCAGCCCAGCAGCATCTGCTAGGGCTGACCTTGTCCCTCCGGCCACTGTCCCAACCAAAAATGGGCCATCACTCCACCCTCACAAGGGACTGTGCCGGCTTGGAAACCTAAGGCAGCACCATCCTCCCATCTCCCCTGTGTTTCCAGGGCAAGGAAAAGCCCTGCATGGCTCTGCACCTCCTGCACAGGCTTGTCCGTCACAAACCTCTTGCCAAGCACTTGGGCTCTAGCAAACCTCTTGTGCCTTTTTCCCAATTTTCCATCCACAGCAGAGTCTTCGTCAAGCCTGAATCCAGAGGCACTGCCTGGGAAATGGTTTAAATTTCCTTTCGTCATTTGAGTAGCTACTAATTAATATGGGTCAGTCTTTCCCTCTAAGCACTTTTACTAAGCCATGCTTCCAGCTCCTTTAGTGCCTTAGCGCTGATCTCAAATACCTAGAGTTATATGCAGAGGAGGGGCCAAATTCAGAGTTCTTCAAAGTCTTTTGAAGGCTTCCCTTGAACCATGCTGGATTTTGGGTTGAACTTCTTGGGTTTTGTGAACAGTTGAGCTGCTCAAAGGTCTTAGAGGTGATAGGTACCAGCAGCGGACCTGCTCCTTTTTTAATGCTACAACATACGAACATAGCAGGGCCCTTATTAAGGTTGGGGTGTGCATCAGTCCTTGGGCAACAAAATATTCCCCTATGCGCATCCATCTCCTGTTCGCCTCTTGCTCGATCTGGGTCCCTCAGAGGTTGAGGGAAAGGGCAGCCAGTCTGCGTTGAGGGAGGACATAGCACACAGCCGGGATGTGGTGCTGAGATAAGGGTTCGATTGTGGCAACCTGAGACCGCAGCAGATGAACGCTGCCCGTTTTCTCAAAGCCCCGCTGTTTGTGACTCTTCGGGGGGTCATTTTGCCAGCTTTCAGATGAGGACTTACTCGGGGGCCCTCTCCTTTGCCTATGTGCTTTCTGCTAGTCATGGTGCTGGCTGGTAATGCCCACCCCACAGCATCGCTTCTGCTCCCTCCCTGAAAGAAAGGCACATTTTAAAAGCGGGGAAATCATTCCCGGAGAATACTGAAATTAAACAGAAAAAGGCAAATCTGGCACTTGTTCTCCCACGAAGGCTCATGCACATACTCGCACTGACAAGACATTCAGGACCCCAGATATTTTCCCGATCCCCCGCCAGGCGTGCAACTAGCCATGCATAACAAATAACACGACCCCATGAATGGCCACGAAGTGAAGTCAAGCTGTTTGCCTGATCCATTTTTCATTGTTTGCCTGGCTTTTCCCACTTTGAACCAGGGCTTGTGGCATCAGGAAGTTAAAAGGAGTCAGGAGGGGGGAAAAGGGGGAGTGTTTCTTTTAAAAAGAGAGTGAGATTGGAGAGGAGGACACAGGCACTCAAAACCCTGTCTGTGCTTGGTATATTAGGCAGCCAGTGCTCTTGGCTGGGAGCCCAGACAAGGCTTTTGTAATCAAAACATGATCTTGTATGCTGTGCAACCAGTGCTGAGAAAGGCCGTCTGATGGCTCTCCTCTTTTAGCTCTGCTCTGGAATCCGCCGGGCTTTGCCGCCGATGTCCAACATGCACCGAGCTGTGAGTGCTGCCTTTGTGGGGCCTGGGAGGGGCGCGGGGCGGTGGGGTCCCTCACCCAAAAAGGCCACGAAACGACTTGCACTCGCTTCCTTCAGGGTGGCCTTTCAGTGGTTGTCGCTTTGTTGTTTT
>NW_008823871.1:408325-451993 GCF_000699105.1 Pygoscelis adeliae | reverse complement strand
GGTAGATAACAAACAGAAAGGCAGGGAGTGCTGGAGGTTGCCTATCCCGGCAAGGGTTTCAGCTGCAGCTGTCAAGCCGAAGGATATTTCTTAAAAAGAGCGGATGCATTTGCTTACGCAGAAGAGTGTTAGCTAAGGGCCCCGCTCCTCTCTCCTCTTCCCTCCCCCCCACCTTCTGTCTTTCTCGCTTTTTCCTGCTGCCTCTGAGGTCTCTCGCTGTAGAAGCAGGCGATTGTAGAAGTATGCAGGAAAACACTGCACGCAGAGGCAGTCTGGAGCGAGGCATCCCTCCAGCCCCCGATGAGCTGCGTAGCAAGTGTGTGTGCCACTTGGGAGTGGGGGGTATGACAGAACGAGATGTCATCATTTAATTGAAGCACGAAGCCGCTCGCTTTTCATTTGTCCTTTTGTGACATTTTTATTTGCGATAGAAAGAGGCCTCTCGTTCTGCAGCTTCATCGCTCTGCCTTGCTATCTAGGAGGCATCGGGCTTGGCTGCTTTCTGATTCAAAGCCATTGCACATTTGTTCTGCCAAAGCCATTTATAATTCTCCTGTCGCTGTGACATACGGGCACCTTGGCTCCCCGGAAGAGCTTTACTCCGGGGAGGGCACGGTGTAGCCACTTTTCATCCTGAGCATCAGCTTCAGCATGGGCTGGGGCGGCGGTTTCGTTCCAGAAGCGGAGGAGAGGGCACGTCCCCCTGTTATCGGCTGGCTCGGAGCAGCGGCTGACGAGCAAACGCTGACTTGGCTTAACTGTACAATGGGTGAGCTCCTGCCAGCTGGTGCGTGGGCTCGAAACGCTGCTCGGCGCTTCTGCGCGCAGCGGGGCTGCTCTGTGGCCCCGGGGTGTGCGGGCAAGGGACCACCTCTCGTCTGCAGCTCCCCAGCACTTGCCGAAACAGATCATGCAGAGAGAAATACGTTAATGGCTTCATTAATAAAAGGGAGGAGAAGTGCTGAATACCAGCAAAACTTTCCTTCCAGTGACTCGTTTCCAGCTGGAAATGGGAAGACCCCCCTCCCCCCGGCACTAGCTGTGTTGCAACGTAGACAAAATGCTGACAAATGTGCAGTCTCGCACAGAGAGGGAGAATGGCCTGACAGGTCTTTTCCATCCTTTGCCTTTGAAAAGAGGAGAGCACAAATACAATCTCTGCAGGAATTTTTAAATTCTTCATTAGCCAGCAGCTCTGTCAGTCCTCCTTCAAAGGAATTTGAAGATGAAAGGGGTGTGTTTGAGGGCATGCACCACTTTGATCCCACCCTCAAGCAGCCAACACCCCAGCACTCGGCAAACAGCGAACCTGCCAATTTAGCGCTCACAGAATAGCTTCTGTTCAGGTAAACACTGAATTCAGCTTTAATTAGCCTTGCAAAAGGGCCATGAAAGTGTATCCACCCACATATACAATATACTCACCTGTCGCATACCCAGTTGACTGATGGCAATGGAAAAGCGTGTTTCGTTCTCCTGCAGACCTTGACAAAATCCCATTGTCCAGCAGGAGAATATGTGGAGGCAGTTTAAATGTCCCCATTGTTCCACCTGAACAAAATATGTGCCTGTATCCTGGCAGAGGTGCCCTCGGCAAGGCCTGTTAAATCAGCACTGATAAAATACCCCTCTGTGGGGATACGAGTGAAGATGTGCTTGTGCAGGATCTGAGGCCTCCTTTAGCAAACCGGTTCTCCTGCCTTTCCCCTCTCTGGTTTCTGACATCCAGCACACCTCCTCTGTGATAGTATCACATTTTCAACCTTTAGTCCCTTTTCTCCAAAGAGCATTACCTAGGCAGACTTCTCCCCCCATTCGTGGCCCTGTTCTTTGCAGATCAAGCACAGATCTGCTTGATCAGAGCTGAAACATAGTTAGCTTTGGGTTTTTTCACGTAAAGCTCCTGAAAGGAAAACCTAGCGTTGCAGGGATGTACGGTGATTCAGCAGCTGGATCCCTTCCTTTGAAGGCGAGTGCTGGCCTTGCACACAGGGGATGATTTGCAGCCCTGGTTCCCAGGAGGCCTGTGACATTTTTGGAAGACCAATGATGCTAACCCCTGGCTGAATTCCCACACACTACCTAGAATTATTTTCTGAAGGACCAGCTGATCAAATGTGCCCACATTCTTACTTGGTGTCCATCTCCCAGGTAGCTGAAAACCTTCCCGTGTTACGGAGGTAATTCCCACAGCTCATCTAAAATCCTGTGCTTTCAAATGGGCAGGATATTCCCATCCTGGTGAAATGCTACATGACACACAAGAAACCAAGGGTAAGGTTCACAGCGCCTTAATTCTGCCTCATTCAATGCATCATCACGCTATAAGCACATACATCTTCAGGAGGCTGGAGCCCCTGTATGTCACTGGATGAAGTTCACAAACATAGCTGGGAACATGGAGCAGAGTCAAAGGCTTTCCCTCCCCTGGGCTATAGCATCTGAGCTTCTGCTGTTTGCCTTCAAGCATTGGGCTTCTCACTGCATGTTTGCTCAGTTTAAGAAGGGCTGTGTTAGGCAGCACCCCTCCATCCCCTCCTCCGGACCTCTGGTGACTTAATTATGACCAGGCAAAAGGCATCTGAAGTCTCCAGGAGAAACCCTCCCCTCCCAGGAGAAGGGCTTTGCCAGCCCGTGGGCTACCGCTTGAGGCTGGACCCTGGGGAGCCTGGCTGCCTGACTCACCGCCGGCAGGAAGGCACCCAGGGCACAGCGGGCGTCAGACCCAGATCCCGTGTCCCCAGCTGCCGTGGCTGGCCCCTGACGTACCCTTCCCTAAGGAGGTCACACCTGCTATGTCATGATTAATGAAGGAAAAACCCCTCCTGCCTGTGCAGAAGCTCTTCCCAGCCTTGAATGCTACAGAGCCTGCAGTGGAGGATGCTTCTGGGGATTTTGCCCTTGGGATGGGCACAGCCAGGAGCCGTCAGCCCTGCAGAAGCGAGGGCAGCAGAAATAGTCACTCGCAGGGATGCAGCGGTGATTCGCTCCCGTGAAAATGGGGAAGGCGACAGTTGTCTTGAGGGTCTTGGTGTTCTCATGAGGAATTTGATAGGAAGCCGACAGGGATGGGCAAAAAACACGCCTTGCCCATGCATTGCGAGCAAAAACGCTTTACTGTTTTGGGGAATTTTAATCACTTTTATTTGCCAATTAACCATCTATTAACAACTGATTCTGGTTTTAAAGAAAAATAAAACCAAACAATCACACCCTTAGGAAAAACAGCCCTGCTTCCCTCCTGGCACCACTCCCCCCTCATTTTTTTGTTCTCCGTCCCCTCAGCATGGGGCACCCCGTCCCTTCGGCGAGGCGAGGGCAGCGCTGGCGATAGGGGTTCTCACCGAGTGGCTCCCCCACTGGGGGACCCCTCAAGGGTCCCCACTCAGGACCACTCTCCTCCTCCTCCCAGCAGGGCCTTTTTCTTCTTGACCTCCTCCTGCTCTGGCCTCTTTCCCCCTTTTCTCTTAAATACGCTTCCACAGAGGCGCCATTGCCTCCCCGGAAGGGTGCAGAGGCGCCTCGCTCCTCTGGTGGCTCAGGGGCGCCACGGACTCCCCTGATTGGTTCAGAGGCCTCGCGGACTCCCCTGATTGGCTGAGTTTTGGCGGGAGGCCTGTGGGGCAGCCGGCTGGAACCAGCTGCGACTGGCTGGGGGCAGTCCGTGGCCTCCTCCCTCACAGGGCACCCTGCAGCCTCCTCCCCGCTACCGAAACTTCACCAGTCATGCCCAGTATGTATACCCATGCAACTGGGGTCGTTTTAGGACCAGGCTTGTAGCAGCCGTCAGGTTAGCACCGGGCTGGGGCTGGGAAAGCTTCTGAGGCTGGGATTGAAGGTGGGGTGCAGCTTTCCCCTGGGCAGGTCCCTCACCCTGCCCCCGGGGTATGCCTGCGGGCTGAGGTGCCCTTGCGCAGGGTCAGATGCTAGCCCCAGAGACCTCGACAGGTCCGGGGCGAGGATGGGGCCAGGATGGTCACGTGCAGTGCCAGAGCCACGGGGAGGCAATGCTGGCCCCAGAGGACGTTGGCACACACAAACCTCTTTGCCAGCCCTTGGGGACCATCAATATGCCTTTCCGCCACGTGCTGGCTGTTTCCGCTTCACAGGGACACAACCCTGAGAGTCACCCACAGGAGCAACATCTAGTTGTAGCGAGATGGGTGATGGTTTCGTTACATTTGCTCCTCGATTCCTCCAAACTTTCCCAGCGCTGTGGGCAATATGCGTCGTGCTCGGCAGCTGGATTTGCTGCAGTGCTCCTGCAGCAGATTTACTGCACAGGGCCAAATGGCAAAGGCGGCAGGCTGGGGGTAGCCTGTTGGTGGGTAGAGTTGCGATGTCAGCAAAATAGGTATCCAAGCGTGCAATGCCTGCTCAGAGATTTGGGGTTCCTTTCCTCCCCTCCTCAGTCTCACTTCATCCTCCCCAGCGCTCTGTGTGAGTGAAGGAGAGGGAATATGAGATCTCTGCAGCATGCAGATGCCATGCTGATAAGGAGAGCACAAAAACACTGCTTAAAAATAAACCTGTAGTGCGTTGGAGATCTCAGCCTTGCCACCTTGCTCTTCATGCAAACACCAGGCAGAATCGAGATGATATGGATCAGCTTGCTGCCGTGAGTTGATACTTATCAGCATTAATTTTTGCTAGACGCTACTGTCACTAGAATTCAAAAAATCCGATTTGTTATCCCCCGTGGTAACCAAAGTGCTCTCTGAATGTAAATGGAGGGGAACTGATGTGCCTGAGAACACCTGAACGAACAGTAGGGAGAGGTGTCATTTACTGCATGCAGCTAAGCAGTATCTTAACTCTGGAGCCTACCGACAGCCATCAAAGTGGGACATCAGCTTTTTGCTCTAACTACCTCATTGCTGAACAAAAATTGTAAGAAAAGAAAAGGTCAATTCCGTCAGGAAAAACTCCATTTACAAGATACGATATACTTTTTAACAGAGGACCAAGGGGAGAAATGGTGGGGAAAGACTTACACTTCACACCCTGTCCAAACAGAAGGAGCAGATTTCGTCCTGTTGGTGTGATGACTGAGAAGAGCTTTGCTCCTTCTGTTTTCAGGATGCTGCTGTGGATGATGCAGTGTTAAGGAAGAAAGAGCAGAAAGATGTTGAACTTGATAAGAAAATCTTGGCTTTGCGGAAAAAGAATGAAGCGCTCATACGAAGATACCAGGTGAGTCTGCAGGTTCTGACCTTCCCCAGCTCTGTTTTGGAGTCCTCAATTCATAGTGTAAAGCAAATGGTCAGCAGTGTCGGAGTGACTTTGTTATATAGATAACATTGTCACATTGGAAAGCATTCGGAGCAGGTGGGCAAAGCTCTGCCTTTAGCTGCGGCTCCTGAATTGGATTGGAAAGCAGGCTCGCTGACGCTTGCCTTGCTGCTGCAGCATCTCCTCTCAGCCTACCATCTTCCTCTGTCTGCACCACACCTTTCCCATCCCTTCACCTCATATTCCCCTGACTTTTTCCCCATCCGTCCTTCCCAGTGATTCATGCTTATCCTCTTGGACGCATAGGAGGTTGCATCCTCAAGACATTTGATAGGTTTATCTTCCCTACCAGGGCAGTGGTATGGGTTGAAGCTCTTCCCTGGCAGGTCCCAGTGTTTCCGTGGAGCACAGAGGTGTCCAAAAGAGTTTCCATGAAAAAAGGAAGATGAAGGCAAATCAAGGTTTCAGCAGCCTGCTGGTTACTGCAGCCTTACCCTCTGAATTAGGAGGAAGTACTTCAGCTACACCCCTGTTTTTTTGATCCTGCCTTGGCCAAGAGAGTCTACCCAGTGGCCTTCAGGAGATATTCAGCCTGGCTTGTATGAGCTGGTTTGAGTGACATTGTGATAACCTGGAGCTCTGTGGATTTGTTTACCCTTCTCCATGAGTGTCTGCATACAGCAGTACAGAGTAGGACAGTCTGAGGGTACTCCTGGCAGAAGGGTCCCCGTTGGCTTGTCTGGGATATTCTCCTGCCTGTGCCCAAGGCCACTTGGCTTTAGGGGCTCTTTAACATTTGCCAGCTGGGTGGGCAGTCTCAAGTTTGACAAAGAGCCGTGCTGAAAACCCGAAAACCCAGCGCACGCTTCATGTCTTGGATCCAGAGCTGAGAGACTGAGTGGTGCTCTGGGCTGGGTCTTGCTTAGAAGACATTTCCTTTGATACCATAGGAGCCATTTTGGACCTTTTCTGATGGCAGCAAAAAATGGTACATAGTGGAAAGCTACGGGAAAGGTTGAATGCCATAAGCAGCTGGGGGAGAGGAACACTTGCCCCATATGAAATGCTACCCACCTGCCACCACTGCAGCTGCCTAGTAGATAGCCAGATCCCAGCCACCTTCCCTTGGCCACAGATGATGCCCTGGCCCCAGACTGGCACAGGGACCGTGGCTCCTGTGCACGGCCCTTCCTTTCTGCAGGCCTGGTGTGTCTTCCAGCCTCTCCACATGTCCTATACCCAATCTTTCATGAACCTCAAACTGATCATCTTCCCTGCCTGTCAGGAAGGGACCCCGGTACTCTGTGCTTGCTTCCCATTGCATGTGCTGAGACCACAGTGGGGCATCTGGGTCAACGAGATTTACTAAGGTGCCTGTGGCACAGGGACGGGTAATGCAAGTCACAGCTGCCTGTGACCCCTTCCAAGGGCACACAGATGGGACACAAGTTGGTCCATTCCCTCTTAGAGGTGGAGGTGGGTCCATTTAGGAGGAATCTTAAACAGGAAAATGGACGACATCTGTAGACATCCAGGTACAGGCTGATGATAAGGATATATATATGTTTCAGGAAATAGAAGAGGACAAAAAACGAGCTGAGCAAGAGGGAATGGCTGTTACCTCCAGGAGACCCAAGCAGGATGGACTCACTATTACCATCACCAAGGCTCACAACGTAAGTGCTGCCTCTCCTTCACCACTGGCCAGCTCTCACTCCAGTCCTGCCTCAGCAAAGTGACATTTCCGAAAGAGGTAGCCTCCACAGCAAAGCTTTTTCAGGCATAGGACATAGCTCCTAAGCCCTCGCAAAAGGATGTAAAAACTCTGCAGAGATGTGTGCTCAAAGTGATTTTAGCTGATCCACATAAATTTCCAGCCATGTGCAGGCACCTATACCCAAGCACACAGAATTAACAGGCAAATGAATGAATGTGTGAACAGGCACGCTTAGCCCTGGATGGGTCCCAGGTGTCCACATCGCTGCAAATACATAGGTGGAATGTATCAGGTATATGTGTGTCATTGGAGGCATCAGGAATGCATCTGAGGATGCCTGTAGGCTGGGCAAAGTCATGGTCTCCTTAGGCTTTGTGAGTGAGCAGATCTTGGTTGCTTTGGGGCTTCCCACAACTGGGGAAAATGCTGCAAGTCCCAGGCTTCCTTCCTAACTGGACCAAATCCGTGTCTGACAAGCCCTGTCCACCCCTCCTGGCAGCGTGGGGCTTGGTAAACCACCCGGCCAGTCCTGCTGTAACCCCTGGGTGAAGTCCTCTGCCAGAGCGAGCGCAGAGCTTGCTGAGCCAGCCCACCCTCCTTCCGTGCAGTCGGCACTCCTGGGTTGTTAGATCCAGGCTAGTGCATTGCTCACTTCTCAACCATGCCCTGGCCCTTGCTTTTCTCTGGAGGTGCGCTGTTGCACACATTTTTCTCTCATACAGGACCTGAAAGATGCAATTACCCAGACTGAACACTATGGACAAGATAGCCCAGCCCTCTCGATGGTGAGCACCACCCTCAGGAGCCATCCACTTGGCTTCCAAGGCCATCTCCATCAGGACTTAGGCTTTCCCGATGTAACTCAGAGTGCTGCAGAAAGAGATGAGGGTGACATTTGTTTCCTATAACTCTGGCATTTTAGTCTGAAATGTCAGATTTGTAAGTGCAAAGGATTTTCCAGACCCGTGGTAATTGTGGGTTTTGCTGCTGAGCAGACAACGAGCCCCTTGTTCCCTAGGAATGTCACGGCACTGCGCCGGGCACAGAAAGCTTCCTCGGGGCAAGGCCTGCCTTTTCTGTAGCTGGCCTCCCTGCCCGCGTGCAGGTGTATTTGGGGAAGGGAGTCGCATTGGTGGGCCAAGGGGCCTGGATTTGCTAACGGAAGTGATTCGTTTTCCAGGACAAAAGGGTGGTGAGTGAGAAATGGGGGAGCCCCTGTCCTACGAGCCCTGGGTTCAGCATTGGCAGTGAGGAAGAGGAGGAGGAGGAGGAAGCAGATCATATGTTCACATTCAGGATGGGGAAGAGGATGCAGCTGGCTGTTACCATGGACAACAAAGCCAAGGTGAGCAGGGAAGAGGATTCCTCTTACACTGCAGCCTGACTTATGAAGGGGCTTCTGTTCTGCCTCTCATTTGAGCTTTCTGCTCAGCATGTCCCCTGGTGTCTTACCTCCAAAGGGAATAGTTCCCTTCCCGCTCCTTTTCTCTCATTTCTCAGTCCTTCAGCAAAGTCTCAGTCTTCATCTCGAGTTGCCACACACTTTCCTCCCCATGTCTGATTCACAGGAATCAGCCCCCAGGCCTTGCTAAACCTCCCAGCGGCTCCATCCAGCCATGCGTAGCCAGTTCCTTTTCTGAGAGATCAGTCACCTCATTGCCCTCCTGGGCCACTGGCGGGTTTGTTAAACTGTTGCTGTGCCTGGAAAGGGTATGGAAATAAGTGGCAGCTCGGACAGATTTAGAAATAAGTGGCAGCTCGGACAGATTTAGCTGCATTGCTCCCCAGCTATTCCCAGGGAGGCAGTGATGTGTGGTGGTAAAAACAGCATAATTTCTCCCTGTTACTGTATTCCAGAAAGTCCTAAATGCAGAAGAAAAAACAGAGTGACATGAGTATCTGTTGCAGCTGCCAATGTGATGGGCAGAAAATGTGACCCAGTATTTGCACACTTAATTAAAAATTGTGTGAAAAGGCAAAAGTAATTGAAAATGCTACTTCATTTTTTAAATCCCAAAACATCCCCTCGTGGGCACTACCCTGTCCCTCGTGGAGTCTGTGCATCTAGATATAATGATCCTAATAGCAGCTTCGGCATGTCAGGACTTATTTGCCAAGAAGAGTTTGATAAAACTTTGGCAGTTAGTATTGGCAGCACATCCAAGGAAGTACGTGCCTGTATGAGCTTCAGGCTCTTATTTTCTTCACTTGGAGTATATCTCAGGGGACTGATCTTGTTCTCACTGGAGTTAGAGAGTTTGACCACTGAGATAAATAGGAACAAGAATCAGAAGTGCCACCTTCTTTGGGAAAATGTAGTATCTGCATGCACAGATGCACCTGTATGGGAACTCAGGGAAGCTCTCCAGTTAGTGAGTCTCTGGAGGGAGATTAATGCTGCACGTGTTATTTCTTGCTGTTGAATATGTTCCAAAAGAATACAAGAAGCAATCTTATCTATTTATGGATTAAGACTAAGGAGACACCAGTGAGACAATGGGAGCCACAACACCCAGGTGAGCACAGCCCCTTTGTGCTGACCATGCCGATGTGAAGGAGAGAGAAAGCCTCAGCTGGCCCTGCGCCTCGCTGAGACATTGGGGCAGACAAGGTCAGCTCCTGTCTCTGTCACGGCAGTGCTGGGAAAAGGAAATGGTGGCAGCAAATGGTGCTCCCCTGGGTCCCCTCCTAGGCACAGCAACATGCTTGGCCCACAAAATGAGAGTGGGCTTTTTTTGAACTGAGGTCCAAGCCAAAGACATTCCCCAGGGTAAAGAAGCAAAACCCCACCCTTCCTGCTACCCTGGTGCTTTGGGGTAGGAGTGCTGAAAACCTTGGCTGTAAACAAAAGGCAGAGAGAAATCTCTCCCTCTGAGGCAGCTTGGAAATATTTTTCTGATTTTGTGCCTCGAATGCCTTTTCATTTCTGTTTCTCCGTGACCTAGTTCCCCTTTCTTTCCATGAAGAAATAGGCCACAATCACTGTGCCATTATAAAGTCATTATATGTTACCTTGAAGCAACTGAATCATTTAGGAAATAATGCACTTTTCAGAATGATTTTTCAGGAGAAGGGGACTGAGGCCTCTCATTTCCTTTGTTCCAGATAGATTACCAGTAGCGCGAACATCCCCTTCAAATGAAATCTCATTCCAGCACAAACAAACCACCTCCTGATGTAAGGGGAAAAATTCTGTTTTTTCTTAGAATAGAGGGTACATAGAAATCTAACCATCCTCATTACTGACTGAACTTTACCAATGCGGTATTTGAGAGTCTCATCCAAGGTTTCTCACAGCTATGTAGCTCTGCATGGGGGGCTTATATTTGGAGCAATTACATTTGCAGAGTGAGTGGCTCTCGCAGACAGGCTGTGTCCCCTGGAGCCGTTTCCATAATCTATAGCTCAGAATTCAAGTCCTAGATGGGGATTTGTATTAGCACAAAGCACTGGCAGCTAAATCACATTGCTGCCTTAAACTCTGTGCCAGGGTTTTTCAGCACGGCCAATTAATAGATCTCTGAGATTTTTCTGCTGGAAACGCAGACCTCTGTGGAAACTTCCCATAAGTTCCCTGTTGTATAGTATATATGAATTTGCTTGCATTAAGCGCCTTTCACAGGCCTTAGCAGCCCCCCAAGGTCTCCTGAGTGTTGGTGTAAAGCACAACCCAGCAGCCTGACTTGATGACAGAGGAAAGCTGACTTACTGGTGAATGTTCCAGTGGCATCAATCCAGAACCTTCCTTTAGTTACTTTAAATATAGTTCTCAAAATGGATGAGTAGGAAGAGCATGGGACTGTAACGGGTGAGAGGGAAAAATTATTAGGGTTTTGGACAAAATCATGTATTTGATATCATGTGAAGTACAAGCTTATTTGTTGCTGTTGCCCTGTTAAGGCATCCTCTGGGCAGGTGAAGATTAAAAGAGGGTAGATAACTTGCCTCAGCTTCCCAGTGAGCAAGCTTCACCGGGTGTCCCTGGAGAGACTTTCTTGGTGATACTGGGATGACTAAATGGGCCATCACCATCCTTCCTATGACCATTGCAAGGTTCAAGCAGCAGAGTAGCTGGGCTGTGCAGAAAACCGTTTACATTCAATCCTAAATATCACAAATCACTGTAAAGCGAGAAGCCCGAAAGGAAAGGCAGCTGGAAAATTGCATAAACTGGACAGAAGTCCAGGGTTTTCCTTTGTTCCCCATGTTCTTTTTCCTGACACTCCTCAGGCGGGTGTTTTTAACACTGCCTTTGCAATCTGGGGCATGCCTCAGACGTAAGATGGGCAATTCTCAATTTATGGTTTCTCAGTGAATTGCTACAAGGGAAGCAGTGTAGTTTTGTCTGACTGCAGCTGAATAGCTAGGGCCAGAGTCTCGAACCTCCTGCAGGCAGTAAGTGAGCCGGGACAGGCCCTGTGGAGGGGAAGAGGTAGCTCTGCCAGGCGCTGCCGGCTGTTTGGGTGCTGCTCTCTGTTCCTGTTGGCTCTGCATGGGCGCTTTCCTCATCTGACATCCCTCGCATTGGGAGCTAGCCCACCGAGGGCTAGGATTTCCCAATGTGGGACAATTGGAAATCAGTGGAAATCACTGATATTCTTAAAATAATAAACAAGCGAAAGAAGACACATGTCAGCACATTAAGCAGAATGTGCCTTCAGGTGTCACATCTTAGCCAGAAGCAATATGGGGAGCAAGGGAGGAAGGGAGAAAGGGTATTACCTAGAAAAGCTGGTGGTCTCCCAGACTGTATATGTCTAGCTATCACAGCTCTGCTAAATAGATATTTCCTGTATCAGCCCCTGAGTCTTTCTTGCCATCTGCTCAATAAACTGCAGGTTTTAATGGCTTTGCCAACGCGCCAGCCTTCCCACTGTGACTTTTAACATCTAATGGCCCAAGGAAGGTGCCGCCTCCCTGTAAATCCAGTAGTGCACTTTGAGGCTTCCGTCTTGCTCACGGTGTTTGGGTACAAGGTCCTCTGCCTTGGCTTTCAGGTTTTCAGGTAGCGGCTTTGCTGTCGCTTGCACTCAGGGCCCATGTCCCTCCTCAGGAAAGACTTTTTCAGATAGTAAGCAATGAAGCCATCTTCCAAACATACCCACCCAGTGCTGGACCTCCCTGGCAAGAGTTATTTGTGACCATGTTATTTGTCTAAAGGACAGGCCGTCACCACCTAAACGCTGAAGAGCTTTAGGGAACAGCTGTTGACTTAAGCTAGAATTAATGTTTCATGTACAAGTTATGGATTAATAGCTTGCTATTACCTTGCTAAGCCATCACTGGGCTTACTTTCTTAATTAAAAAAAATATTAACTAGAATGCTAAACACCTCACATCGGTGCTCTGTTTAGGGTAGAGCAAGCCCAGCTCTCCAGTTCATTAATTAACCTCAGCAGTACAACTTAGGATTACTGTACATGCCTGCTCAGGGCTTAAAGGAGGGAAGGTTTATTGCCTTGAATGTCCCAGGAAACTCAGGATTATCCCTGGAGCAAAGATATTTCCTGGGAATAATAACCATTGAAGAACAAAGCGATGTACAGCTTCAGCACCAAAGTACCTACCAGGCTCGAGTGATTCAGGGGTTCCAAAGCAAAGCCAGACCATATTTTCAGCCTCTGAATCATACTACAAATAGAGCAGGGAGACAGGGCAGCAAGCACTTAAGAGCCTGTTCTGCAAGGCGCAATGTGTCCGGCTGCCTTCAGAGGATGTCAGCAGATCTCAGCTCTTCCCCAAATATATTACAGTCATGCAGAACTGGACCCTCTACAGGAGGGTCTAACCTGAGTCACTCCCATGATTCCCAAGAGCTTTGCTCTTATGGTGGGAGAACACCCTCCTTTGTGGGGACTGTTTGCATGCTGAGGAAACAGCAGTGCCTTCCTTGGGCTGCAGAGTTCCTTGGTGGCAGCAGGCAGCCTCCTCAGCTGGAGGGTTGCTGCCTGGGAGGCAGACGCTGGGGAAAAGAAAGAGATTCTTTCATAGAAAATTGCTTTACAGATTGCTTTGGGCAATTGCCCAGATTGCTTTACAGACCCCTCCTCCCCAAAAGACATGAGCAACTAACAGGTTTTTAGAAGAGGAGAGGCTAGTGTGGGGAGAGAAGGAAGAGAGGTGCAGTCTCGTATACACCAATTCCAAACCAGGGAGGCTGTATTTGTCCCTGTTGTGACTCCATGAACATTTCTGGGGTTAAGTCACAGACCCATGGTGTGTAGGGGGCCTCAAAAAACTGCTAAGCACTTTTCTTCCATGTCTCCAGGCATAAGAAAGAGTTTCATTTTCCTTATAAAGGGGAACTGTGAAGCACACACGATGATGCTTATCACTTCATCCTTGCTAGCTGTGGGAGAAAGTTGAAATGGGAAGACTCAGGTTTTTGGAGTGACTGGCAAGATCTTGGTTTTCACTACCTTTTCATCGCAACGGGAAATGTTTGTTCATATATCTGGAAGGCACATGATTCAGTTAGCATAACTTTGCAAGATACCATATTACAGGTGTCCATTTACATAGTCTTTAATGGAAGAGTTAAATACAACTGCATTTTCCTGTGTTTATCACAAGGTAAGAGCACCAGCATGGCCTGTTAGTGCCGATACACAGTAACTTCCAAAAATGACCATGTTAATACTGTATTTCTGAGCTACTAGATAATTTCAGCGTTACTGCCAACATGAATGAGACCAGAGGATGCTCTTGTGGCTGCAGACATTGCCCCATGAACCCAGAGGGGATGGCAGGAGAGATTTGCAGCTTCAAATGATCCAGCCTAGCTCTGTGGTCTGAAATACAAGACCACGATAGTCTATTCACAAAGTTTCTTTCACCCACATCCATTAATACTGATTTGCTCTGACATAAAGAAAAACCACATTGGTTTCTTCGACTGCAAGCAGGAATCCTATGCTGACCATTCTAATTCCAGTCTCCAGTTTCAGTGAAATTTAGGAATAAAATATATGAATCATAGAACACAAACAGGATTTGAAATACTCTTTTCATTTTAAAACATCCTGTGTTTGTATTGGCTAATAGTTCTGACAATGGAAATATGGTACCTTTGGACGTGATGTGATTCAGTCAGTCAGAAGCAGGTGCCACTTAAAAGCCAAGACCTAAGTGCTTGTGAGCTTCGTGGCTGACCGATCCTGAATTCTGGTCTGTACTACCTAGTTCTAGTTGTATAAAAGCCAGAGCTGCAGAAAACAGGCAAAATTACTGAATTCATACTTGCATATTAAATCCATTACTTGTATACATCTGCACACATGCATGTGTGCATATACACACATATACAGATGTAAAACCTAAATAAGTTTTACTTCACAGTCGAAGCAGGCTACAGACTTGGGCACAATAAAAGAATCATAAAATAGCTGAGGTGGGATGGGAGCTCTGGAGGTCATCTAGTCTGATCCCCTGCTAAAAAGTTTTTTTCAAAGTTATCTCAGATTGCTCAGGGCTGAGTCCACTCAAGTTCTGAAAATCTCCAGTGATGGAGATTTCACAGCCTCTTTGGCACCTGTTTTCAAGTGTTTGACTACCACCACTGTGACTTTTTTTCCCTTAATTCCAGTGGTACTTAGCCTTGTGGCAGGTTGCGTCTGTTGCCTCTTGCCCTTTTGCTGTGTACCTCCAAGAGGAGTCGGGCTCTATTCTCTTCATAACACCTTTTCAGATGGAGGAATACTGCAATTAGGTCCCCTCGTTGCCTTCTCTTCTCCCTCCAGACTTAACAAATGCAGCCTCACCCTGTGCATCCTATGCTCCAGCCCTGTAACTGTCCTGGTGGTCCTCCACTAGACTCTTTCCAATTTGTCCATACCTCTCCCATCTTGCAGTGAAGGGAAACTGGGCACAATACTTCAAATATGGCCCAAACAGAGGGAAACAATCACTTCCCTCAACCTGATGGCTATCCTTGTGCTAATGGAACCAAGTGAGCAACTAGCCTTCCTCACTGTTGGTCAAGTTGTTGCCCACCAGGCTCCCAAAGTACTTCCGCAGAGCTGCTCCCAGCCAGCTGGGCCCCTGCCTGTAGTGATGCATGGGATTCTTCAGGGTTCTTTTGTCCCAGGTGCCGGACTTGTCATTTGTTTTTGTTGCCCCTCCTCCACCTTGTCAAGATCCCTCTGAATGACAGTACCATCCTCCAGCATATCAGCTTGGTGTCACCTATGAACTCGATGAAGGCGTAGTCTGTCCTATTATCCAGATCACTGAAGAAGATGCTAAGCAGTAGAAAGCAGTCTCACAGCAGTATCAGCCTACACCCTCAGCACTCTTGGATGCAGCCCACCTAGTCCCACCTTCTTAGTTTATTTAAATGGTCCATAACTGAATCTTCCAGGATGCTGAGGGAGTGACTCTGACTCTGCCACTAGGTTAGGGACTTGGGAGGTAGAGAGCAGACCTTGCCAGTAAAAGACCAAGGCAAAGAAGGCATAGAGTGACCAGTCTTTTCCATGCCCTGTGTCACTAAGTTGCCCACCCCATTCAGCAGCAGGCCAACAGCTTTCTGCAACTTTCTTTGCTGCTAATGTATCTACAGAAGTCCTTTCTGACCTTCACATCTCTCACTTGTTTCGACTCCAGGTGAGCTTTGGCTTTCCTAACTCCATCCCTGCATTCCCAGGTCCTCCTCCTGTAATCTTCCTTAGGACCCTGTTCCTTTCCACCTCCCACACACTCCCTTTTTGCATTTAAGTTCAACCAGGAGCGCCTTGCTCAGCCAAGCTGGGCTCTTTCCACACCTGCTTATTTTCTTGTACAACAGGAAGTCCTTACTTATGTTATTGTGCCTTGTCCATGAAAATCAATCAGGTCTCCTGGGCTCCTTTCCCCTTCAAGACAGCTTCCTGCAGGATCCTGCCTACCAGTTCCCTGAACAAGTCAACATCTGCTCTCCTGAAGCTCATGGTCTCTAGTCTGCTGCTTGCCTTCCTTACTGCTCTCAGGCTCCTAAAATCCACTGTCTTCTGGTCACTGCTGCCATCGACCTTCACATCTTCAACCAGTTCTGACTTTAGTTTAGTAATCAGGCAGTCACTTACTAAGCTGCAGTAATGCAATCACTTGTAATGTTGTGACTGCAATGGAATGTGTAATTAAGGGCAGTATAGCATGCCCTATTTGTGGAGGGGGTGTAAAGCTAGGATTTCAGAGTGGTTTAGACTCTGGTTTGAACTTTCTAGCTCTGCCGGGTCTCTGATAAATTCATATCCTTCTCAAGACAGATACATAGACTAAAACCTTTAAAACAGCTCACAGAGTTTATAGGTATGGGGACTTTTCCAGGACATATTTCCTGGCTGCAGGTAAAAGTACACCTAAATGTCTGGCTATGGTAGAAGCCAAGAGAGTTGTACTCCATATTTAAATGATTGCCTTTTCTCTTGACTATCAGATTTTACTCTCTCAGAAAAAAGATCTTGACATCTCTAGGGATGGCTCACAGATGTTGGTCCTCGGCAGCAGTCAAAGTAGGAGGCTGCATTGACACAAACATAGAGAACAACACGGAAAGTACTAGAATGGCATTGAACAGATTGGCAGCAGATCCTTGCTTTGGACGCAACATGTGGCTTCGCTTATTTCAAGAAAAGTAGAAATAGCAAGGGTCCTACTAAGGGCAGCAAAACTTGTTAGGAGCTACAGCTGAAGCCTAAAACCAGAGCTGTACATACTCAAGGGAATGTATAAAAAGGTTCCCACAGCTCTGGCAGACAAGCCAACGGCAGTGCAGGGACCCACTCCTCCGCATGCATCAGACTAACTCAAGAACTGTCTCTGCTGAGACAGCAAAGTTACACAGATGCGAAAGAAAAATAAACAAGAGGCTGAAGGTCTGATGCTGGAAATACTCCAGTACCTCCTAATCATGTGTTAGGAAGCTCAGTGACTGGACAAGTGATAAAAAAGGTCTTGCTGATGGAGGCTGTCTACAGCAAGGCTCCCTCCAAGCTAACATCTGCACTAGTGGCAGAGCCAAGTGAAGATGAGGCTAATGCAAGACATCTTGATATCATATGTCATGGCATTCACTGATGCTTACAAGACTTCCGTACAAATCAGAGGTCAGTGTGTGCTGTTTGTTTTTGAAACCAAGTTCATAGCAACAAAGAGTTCCCAAGTTTCACTGAAGTTTACTTGGAGATTTTGAGCTCCTTTGAAATCAAGACTCCAAGTATGCGTGGAAGTCCAAGGAGAAAAAAGAGGAAAATATACCATCCTTTAGAGAGGGAAGCTTCTGAGGTTTGTTCATCCCTGGTAAAGTTGAGCAGAGAAATCGCACAGATTAAGAGAAAAGAAAAAGATCAGAGTTAAAGATGGAGATGATGTGTTAAGTCTCTCATTTCCTTGTAAGGCAAAAATAAAAAGGCACATGATGGAACTGAAAGATGATACTTTAAAATGAGAAAAAGTATGTATTTTTGTACAAAAGATGTGCTTATGTTGTGGAAGTGATGGCTGAGGGCACTGGCAGGAGCTCAGCCAGCAACAAAGATAATTAACAAAATAAGAACCAGATGTAAATCCATGCAGTAAAGTCATGAACTGATACAGACAGCTGGAAATAATATCTGAAAGGGGTAAACTGCCCTTGTTCAAGGAGTTTATATATCAGTTTTCTAAACTATTCCACTGCTGAATAAATCATTCCAGAAATAGGAATGCACAATGACTATGAAGATGATAAATTATCAAGTGTTAATACACTACAGGGTAATAACTGCTTTGTGGGCAAGGTTGGAGAGAGCACCGCTGTTTCCCTCCTCTTTCACCCTCTAGGCTTCTGCTCCAATGTAGCCTCACATTTTATCGGGACATGTTGTTTGGTGAGAGGACAACTTCGCATTTGTTTCAAAGACACAAATGGAAGATGGCTCGCCTGTCTAAAATAAAAACGTCAATCAGTGTTCATGCTGCAAAGCATCTGAACAGGGTAACTCCCACCCTACCTAAGTTGTGCTCAGTTAAACATGCCTGTGTAATATTACATATCCCTTAAAGTAGGGTAGCAGCTTTATAAACCTAGAAGACAGACTGTCTGGCTCATGTTTCTGTTCTGCCATACCAAAATCCTTTGCAGTTTGGGGATGGCCACTCTTCTAGGAAGGGCACTGCACAGGGCTAATGGAGGTGTCATTAACTCATTCTGTCCTTTCCAGGGCAAGCGGATCGTCAGTGAGAAACGCACCGAGTCCTTCCCTGGCCCAGGCAGAGTGCCAGACCTGAGTGAAGAAGAGACAGACCATTTGGTGGCTTTCCGCCGGGGGAGAAGGATGCAGATCGCCATCACCATGGATAACAAGGAAAAAGTAAGTGCATTGCGCATGACTGGACTGCAACGTATCAATGGCATCCACTCGTTCTGCTGGTATGAGAAGGGCCAAGGAGACAGATTAGGAGCTAGCCCAGCAACAGGACATTGGGAGAGACTATATATTAACAGTGTGGAGCCTATCAGCATAAAACTCTCTGGCTTCCATCACTGTGGGAGAGGAAAGGCTACAATCCTTTCCCTTCTCTGTGATCCTAGCTAGAGCTGGCAGGCTCTTACACATACTGGGTCCGTAAGAAATATTGGATGCTGTTTTGGGAGGATCGATGAAAGCACTGCCAGATATGGGGCATGAATCTCACCTCCTGTCTCTTACCAACTTCTTTTTGGGACCAGACTGAGTCAGGAGCGCTGTCTTCTTTACTCACTGCATGACTTAAAAGTTAACAGAACTGGGCAGTATCTGTTTCTAAACCCAAGTCCTGCTGTGCCTGGCCATAACCTACTGGGTGAGCTGGCTGAACTTTGTTAATCTTTGAAACATATTTCAAATAGTTCTTCGCAAATACCTTCCTCTTTACACACACGGAGGCATGTGATATTTTCCCATTTGAGAGTTTGCACAGATAAGTAAGAATTCCTGCAGCAAACAGGGTCAGCAAAGACTATGAAGGAAAACAACACTTAGTGTAGCTGCCAAACACACCCAGGAACACTGGGAGACCTATGTAGCACCCTCTCTGGGACAGCAGCCAACCATCTGCTAACTGCCCATGTTAATCTTCAGCTTCTTCTCCTCCCCAGAGTTTACCTTAGGCTCTGAAAGCCCATGTGCTCCTTTCTCATGGCTACCAAGCAGTTTTTTGAATGCCCCAAACCTCATATAGGCTGCCTGATTGAGCCAGTGGTAACTATCCATTCACCAGAGGTTCACGTAGCAGCTGTCGCCCATTTCAGTCTAGGCATCACGAACACACGTAGACATGATGGTAGGATGAGAGTGACCTGACCATGCCTGTGCTGTAGCTATCCTTGAGGCTGTCAAATGTAATTCTGTGATGTGCAGGGCAAGTGTCTCTGCTTCTGCTCTTGCTGGGCTTGTTTAAATACTTATATCTGAGGTCATCAAGGCTGGGACTGTGCTAGGAGAGAGCAGCAGGAAGAGTGCCTAGATTTTGGCTTCAGATCCTGTGCCCTGTTTTAAGAGCATAGACAGCCCTGGAAAAGGTAATATCTCATATGCTTTTATTATGGAACATGAAATTTGAGGCTGAGGTCCATGTATGTGGTTTTGGTGATGTCTTGCTCATATTGGCCCCAAAGCAGTTAGATTCAGAGTGTGTATGAGAGCAGGCCTGCAGCTGTGCTAGCTTAAAGCCATATCTGCCTACACCTTTTTACATGAATCATTGAAGATTTGATGCTTTGAATCGTAGGCTGGCAAAGAGGGAGTGAAGTCCCTAATGCCCGGCAGATTTGATTTTGGCGATTCGGGAGAGGTTGGTGTCTTGGGTCTTGCTCCTGCTACTTTCAGCTCCCACTGTGCTGCCATTCATTTAAGCTCATTCATTTAAATTCATTCCCAATGAACGCAATTACGTCCATATAGCAGTGCAAGGAGCTCACGTAACTCTGCCAGTCCTCCTTTCCTCAGCTGTACATAGCCACAGTGGTCTCCTTCACACAGCTTTGGCTAGAAGGTAATCCTGATAATCCCCAGGAATGCAAACAGCTCTATGCTGCTCCTCCTCAGATACCGAAGTTCATTTAAAGTCTTCCCTTTTTTCCCTTAATCCAAACCCAGTCACTCAGTTGGCAGAGGGTCGGACTGAAGCTCAGGCACCCTTCTAGCAGCAGCAGGCTGCAAGGGAGGCCTGCTAGGTGCTTGATGAGAGCCTGCTGGTGCTGACTTCCACAGGGAGAGGGATTGAGCAGAGCCATTTGGTGCCTTCACGCCTTGGCTGAAGAAGAGAAGGATCTCTGTCGGGAGCACAGGAAAGCCACAGAGGCTTCATATAACTAGCTATCAAACAACACTACCAAGGAGCAGTATATACCCTCAGCCTTACTTACGACTGAGAAGAAATATTAGTTTTGCTTGATCACCTGGTCTTCTGGCTGGACAGATATCCTGGCTCAACAGCAGTCTTGGACTAATGTCGCTGGCAAGACCCATTTAGTGATAGCATCATGCTTCTTGCTGGCACAGAAAAGTTGTCCCTGCTTTCTGTTACTGAGCTTAGAAGCATACCTCCCCCAGCCTCTTGGAAGCTCACAGAGAGCAGAATGGGGGCTTGCTGTTCCCAGGAAGGCAGGGTGCTTTCAGGGACCACATGCTCTCCCAGCCTGCACAGGAGGCAGGGAGCAAGCACAGGGGCTGCCACGGAGCACACCTCCCAAGGCTGGGAAATGAAGGGGCTGGTAGCGCATGTTGATGAGCTCATTTTAAAAATGGGCTTTGATGGGAGTAGTTGTTGTTGTTCTTTGGATTCCTCTTATAATTTAGAAAAAGATATAAAAGTGTTTGAAACTCTAGTTTCCAATACCTGTTACCAGCTGGATATGTTTCAGAGTCCCGCTGAGCTCAGGAGACTTCCTTGTTCCTGGTGATTTCCATAGACTGATCAGGCCCTGTTCCGTCCCTAGTTAATGCAGATATCTTCATATTACCATTTTAATTGTGTAACTTCAGACAACAGCTACGACAGCCAGGACAAAAACCAGCTCTCAGCATGCAGGCACCTTACGATGTGACAAAAGGATGTGGCTGTAAGAGAGTTAAATGGTTGGATTTCACGGTCACCTCTGCAAGCTCCTTTCTTCCATCCGCACTTGGTCAACCTTTTCCCAGGATCAGTGACAGAAGCAGATGGGGCCTGAAGTGACAGGTCACATTGGCATCTCACACATCATGCCAGCTTGGGCTGGTTGAGTCAAGGGAGATTTGGTCTGGCCCACCCTGTCACTTCAGCTGTTCCTAAGCTGCGTTAAGGATCAGTGTTTTAAACAAGTACTTCTTTTTTCTGATAGGGGTAGCACTTGAAAAATTGAAACCAGGCAAGTCTGTCTCACATGCTGTGCCTCAGAGCGATGTATTTCTCCAAGAGGCACTGGAAGACTGCAGTGCAGAGAGCAGATCAGAGTTAGTAATACCAAAATGTATAAAACCTCTATTAAATAATTTTAGCCTGCAGAACTCAGTGTGTGTCACAGGGATGTTGATTACAGCAATTCATTTTGGAAATGGAAGCCGAATCCCATCAGCACTGGTGGGATCACAGCATCCACAAACCCCGGCAGCCCTGGCCTTCAGTTCCCCCCGCGTAAACAGGGTTATAGCACACCTCTGCCTTCCTGGCTATGGTGACGATAAGCACGTGAGTGATGCTGAGGGGCTCAGCACTGCATCACTTCAGGAAAACTGGTAAACAGGGAACCAGCTGTTAAACAGGGAGAGCAGCCCTGGTGGGCTCTGCAACCCAAAGCCACTCCAGCACTGCAGAAGAGCTGGCACCTGCCCAGTGAGGGCTGTGCACTAACAGGAGCGTCAGTGCAGCAGTGTTTGCACTAAGTGTTTGCAGCAGCAGCCAGCAGTATAGCGTCAGGAAAAGAGCAGAAGACCAGGGAGACCTGCAGTCATCCCTCCCCTCCTATACTCTCCAGCCCCCAAGTTAGGGGCCTCCCCTGCCAAGAACAGCATCTTTCTCCTTGACAGGCTTTTTCTTGTCTGAATTCTAATCTGGTTTTTTTCAGTCCATCTAAACTTTATCCCCCACAACATCTCCAGCCAGGAGCTGCAATGTTAAGTGATGTGCTGTGTTGAAACATGCATCCCTTCTTTTTCTTCAAACCTGTTACCCTGTAACTCCAGTTGATGTTTCTGCGACACGGGAAGCAGTGCATAGATCATCCCCTGTTCACTTTCCGAAAGCACAAATGATTTTATCGACCTGTTTCGCATCTCCCTTCAGCCATCTCTTCTGCAGGCTTAAGAGACTGACCCTACTTAGACATGTCTGGTGAGGAAGTAGTTTTATATTTTTGATCACTCTCATTGTCCTCGTTTGTGCCTTTGGTATTTTTACTATATTCTTCTAATACAAGAGGACCAGAACTGTACATGGTATGCAAGCTGCGGGCTCTTGTGGATGTACTCAGTGACATAACAATGTTTCTGGCTTGTTCTCTATTCTTCTCCTAACAACTTTGCATTTTCTTTGCTTTTTTTCTAAATAATTGAGCTAACATTTTCAGAGAACTAGTCACAATAACACCAAAAATTTCATTCCTGAGTGTTAATCATAGTTCAGGCTTCATTACTCTGTGTGTATATATAAGAAGGGGCATTTTTCGCCATGTGAGTTATTTTGTATTATTGATATTGAATTTCATCTGTAATTTTATGATGCAGGCATTCAATGTCAAGAGAT
Organism: Pygoscelis adeliae; assembly: GCF_000699105.1. NCBI lineage: Eukaryota > Metazoa > Chordata > Aves > Sphenisciformes > Spheniscidae > Pygoscelis > Pygoscelis adeliae. The sequence continues at coordinate 429,321 of NW_008823871.1, read as the reverse complement.
CTTTTGCAGCTCTTTCCTGGCAAATTACATTCTTTGCCCTGGATGATTTAGTATCATCAGCAAACTGTCATCTCTCTATTCAGCTCCTTTTCCAGACCATTTATGAGCATGTTGAGCAGCACATGTTCCAGTGGCACACCCCTGCTAATCTTCTACCATGGAAACTGGCATTTTCTTGCCACTTTTTGTTTTCTAGCCTTTAATTAGTTGTTAATCCAAAAGAGAAACTTTGTTTTTATTCCCAAATTGATCAGCTACTGGGGGAGCCTGATGGGGTATCAGTGTTGTCATCTGAGTAGCTGTGTGTTAGGACCTGAGCTGAGACCCTCAATTCGAGCATTAGCTTTCAGCCTCCCTTCTTAGCACAGTCCATCTTCTGGGGTTTTTTGCCTCATGCCCCAGCTGGTTCCCTGCTCATTCTGGGTTATTCATGTCCTCCCTCCCACAGAGGCCTGTGGTGCCTAGGAGGGAGGATCACATTCGTCACTCGCCCTTCGGTAACATCCCGTAGCCTGGCCACTGTCAAATTTGCCTCCTCCTCTTTGCACTTGCCAAATTTATCCTATTAAAACATTTGACGGGCATCCTTGTTATCCCACATTTTTCTCTATTTTTATTCATGATTAAATTCAATAAAAAGGAAAAAAAAAACCCTCCCATTCTTGTTGCCCTGGGTGCTTCTAGCTAGCACCACATTGTCAGTCCCAGACCACATCGCAGCTGGCAGCACACAGCTGTGGCAGAAGCTGCCAAAGAGGAAATGCAAGGAAAAAAAAGCTGTTCTCATGATTTGCTTTTCCAAAACAGTCCCAGTGCCTTATATTACCCTGCCATTATTTTTTTCTACCCAGTGAAAGACTCTTTCACTCTCTGTTAGCACAGAGGGCTGGGGGAACCAAATTATCCTGTCTCCTTGCAGAACAAATTAGCCTGAGCACATCACTCTACTGATGCAACTTCACGGCCTCCAGTGCTGCTGCTGGCTTGGAGGTGCCACATCAGGAACCTTTCTTCCCACCTCTGCCTGGCTGCCCCTAAATCTGCAAGCGGGGCCGGGGATAATGCCTAATGTTTAGCACCAGTTTTCCTAAAAAGCCACTCCATGCTCTGGCAGTGTTTCAGGATCATTAATACATTAGAGCTGCAAGCTGGCAGCCCAGGACCAGTGGAGCACAATGGTTAATTAGCAGGTTACAAATCATCTTTTAAATGGACAGTTGATAGGGCTTCAGGGCTTTTAAATTGTCCTTTTATTAACAGAGTTTCCCAGGATGGTATATCAGAAATGACTGTTTGTAATCAAGAGACACAAAAGCTGCTTTCAGGGACTTACGCTGGTGAGTCTGACTCCCGTGCTTGCAGGGGAGAGGAACCAAACCTGTGGCAGGAGAAGCACTTGCTTTTACGTTGCAGATGGGAGGGCAAGGTAGGCAGAAAGGGTGGCTGAGAAGTCTTTAGCTCCCTTCAGGCAGCACAATTAATAGGCAGATTTTTCAAAAGAGTTAGAAAAATATATCCTCTAATGTACTAGTTTCAAAAATCCTGCCCAGTGGGGGATCCGAGCACTGGAAAACCAGCTCTAAGCTCTTACAAAAATCTCCTCCTGCAGAAGAAATGCCAGTTCTGGTGCCGATACATGCCTGGAGAAGTGGGTACCAAAAGGTTAATTTAACACATGTGTTGGTACTTATTTTTAAAATAAGAAGACAGTGAAGTAGCCCAGAGATGTCAAAGCTTGTCAAAGCTTTTGGTTTGGAGAACTGTTAGTACAAAACAATGCTTAACATGGCTGGATAATGGCATCAGCATTGTCGCCATTGTACATTAACATTAGCTGGGTATATGTGTGTCAGGAGGTCAGACAAACCCAGCGTCAGAAAGCCTTTGGGATCCTAGGGACGTATCCTGGTTAGGAGCAGGCTCAGCCCCACCCTGGACCATTCTGTGGCTGAGAAATTGAAAAATCCTTGCATAAATCTCAGGATAAACAAACGTAATCTTCTCTGTCTCCTTTAGGTTTTTGTTCTCTCCTCACGTCTCTTCCCCTGCTGTGCAGGAACAGTTAAACTATGAGATGATAATGTCATTGTCATATTTCATAATTTTTGGGGGCGGAGAGGAGGAAGGAGGAGAAAAACATGTTTTGCTTCCCCATGGCTTGGGTGTGTCATAACAGGCTAACAGCAGCTCTGGGGCAGCATGGAGCAAATGCAAAAATCTGCTCCTGAGCCAGTGCAAAAGCAAAGCTAACCGTGTTTTCTTAACTGCACAGTACAGACCTGCTTTCCTGGTAGAAGAGAACCAGATGTTTTTGGTCCTCTCTGTTTTCCTCAGTGCTCTTTGAGAAGCAAAAATAGAAGCAGGCTAAGGAAAAAGGCGGACAGGCTTTGAGTGAGGGGTGTAAAAGGCTGGAGAGTCGTACAGCGTCCCTGTGGCAGAGCAATTTGTGGTGTGCACTGAAGAGCTGGTGCCCAAAATGGGACAGCCTCTGGGTTGCAAGTCTCCGGTGCTGGCCAGCCATGCAGGAGCTGCGTCTTCTCCCGTGTCTCGTGAGCTGCAGCACAGTCCCTCAGCCGGGCCGTCCCAGCACATTTCCTGGGCGCAGGCTCACTCTTTGCTTGGCAGAGGCAGGGCTGAAGTCAAGTTGCGCTGGGCTGCAGACAGGCAGAGGCACACTGCTCCCCCCGCAGCTTACGCACACCCTGGCTCAGTGCTCCGGCTGTGCGGATGCTCTGGCTTTCCGGTTCCCGTCTTCAGGGACACAATCAGGCATTGTAAAGGGTCCAAACCAAATCATTCTTTGCATGAGCTTGCATGAGAAATATGCAGACTCAGATGAAACAATAAGCACACCCATGCAGCTCCCTGCCTCAGTTTCCCCATCAATTATGAGCTGTCTTTGGCATTTCCGAGGCAATCAGTGCTCCTTCTCTCCTGTCTCTCTTCCCACACAAGGTTTCCCCCAGGGACGGAGGGGCTCCAGCTCTTCTGCAGCAGCTGGCTCCTTTGTACTCTTTCTAAAATGGTGAGTTTCTTTTACAGGTGCTTTAAAGGCTAAACATCCATCTGCACCTTGCTCCCCAGCCAGCCTCCTCAAATAAGCAAAGTTTCCAGGTTTCTGCTGTTTTAATCTCTCTATAAATGCAAGGTCTCAGTTTGGGGCTGCAGAAACTTGTTAGATCCCTCGCTACTACGTTCTTCAAATGGGGCTGCACAAGCAGTTGTCTTTGAGCCTGGAGGGAGCATTTTTGGTTACATAAGTTTTTGCAGCAACCTTTTGAAATAAATACCCAGTACCATCTTTCACTGTATCCTGCCCCGTTTTGCAACAGGCCAGGATATGGTGAGGGGTGGCTTCTCTGAGCACAGACCCCTCTGCATTTTTCCCCAAATCTTTGCTGAGAAATCCTAGGACAATATAGCTAACACCTTCCTCATTACTTCCAAGGATCTGTTTACACAAGTTTCCACCTGTACTGGACCTACACCAGCTTCACACCAGTCAGACCAGTTAAGCTATCGTGCAGTGTCCGTGAGCACTGGCTATATGGTCACTCTTCCCACCTGCCTCAGATTTAGCACATGCGGACAATCCCCAAAAAGGCTGCCCCCAGCTCACTCCCTGCACGATCCTACTGGGTATGCGGGAACAGGCTGCAATGGGGATGAGTTGCCGTAGGAGGCTAGGCAGTGCTGTCTGGTATTGAGACTGGTATCCCGAGTTTCCCGCACCCGGCCCCGTAATGCTGGGCTAAACCTGGGGCTGGCAAATGGCTGGAATAAAAGTCCTGTTTCCAGCCTGGGTTGGACCTCACAGCACTGACACTTTCTCGAATGGCTGACCTGGCAGTTTGTGCTGTGACTTTCCTCTTTGTGTTTCAGTTTTGCTTGGCAGTGCAAAATGGCAGCATGATAATCGTCCCCAGTGCCTCCCCGGCCCTGTAGCGGGTTAGAAGGGAAGGGAATTTGGGGATGCCTTGGCTCTGCTGGGTGCAAGGGGGGCCCGCTGGGCTGCAGCACGCCGGGGCCTCTCCGCTCGTGGCGGTGTTTGTGTGAGGCAGCCCCAGGGCTGCCATGTACGGTTACAAAACGGGGGGAGGCAGCCGTGATAAATGCTGTGCCACTTGGCAGCCGCCGTGCTGCAAATCACATGTTATGGCAGGGCCTGGGGGGGAGTGGGAGCCGCTCCCAGGGCAGAGCCCTGAGCAAGCACCAACCCCCTGCCCCGAGGGACTCAGTAGCGTGGGGGGCAGGCTGGTACCCTGCCCTCATCTGCCCAGCACATGCAACGGCGAGCAGCCCTCCCGGTGGCACCCCGACAATACTATCTAACCAGGGCAGAAGGTCTTTCTTGAAAGATATTCATGCTCTGCAGACTATTTTGCTAAGACCCACTGTGGTCCCACCCTGGCATCTGACATGGCTGTGTCTGTATTATCAGTCCCACATAGGGGCAGAGAACTGCCTGGCCTGCAGCATGCCTCGTGTTTAGTGTCTGTAGTTCATTAAGACGGAGGGGCTAATTTTCACCTCCTGCCAGGCAAGGGGATATCAACACTAGAGCAGAGCTTGCCAATCTGGTGGCAGCATGGCTAAAGCCAGTGGAAGCAGGGATGGACCCTGGCAGAAGGGCACTGTGTTTGACAGGGACAAAAATCACTCCGAACTTTACCATGCTGGCTGCACCTTAGGTGGGCTCCCAGCTGTCGTACAGTTGAATCGTAAGCTGGGTCTTTGGCCCAAGTCTGAAAAGGTACCTGAAACTTGGTCTGCCTTGGAAAGAAATGGGACGATACAGGACACCTCTTTGCCTCTAGCTTGGCAGGAGGAGGGACCTGTGGGAATGCATCCCATTTTCTTGCTTTTCTCATACATCCCTTACTTTCTGACTTCTTTTTTTCCACATCAGTTTGATTCAGGGCCCCAGAAACCAATCTTTCCTCTTTTGCTGACCTTTTCTGGGCAGTTCTTACATGTCCTGGTGAGCACAGGGTCCGGCACTGACTCCCCTGCCAGGAGTCCTTGCTTAATCCTTGAAATAATTCCTGTGTCTGTGCTCTTGCAGGCAGAGGAGAGGAGAACAGCAGAGAAGAGGAGATCAGACAGTGACAGAGGCCCAGAAAGTGAGCATGGTCAGAAGGTGAGTGGGGACCCGTGTCCCTTTGGGGGGACCCTTGTCTTGGAAGAGGAAACCAGTAGGATGTGCCTCCTCACCAGTAAGAGTTGCCTCAGTCCTAAAGGAAGCAGCAATGTGCTCTGATGTGATCCCCACTGTTCATCCCTCTCATCATCCAAAGCTTTGCTGAGCAGCTAACACACCTGAAGCAAAGCAGCGGTGGAAAGAGATGACAGGGGACCTGCCCTCACACCTTGTTGTAGCTGCTTAAGCCCCTAGCACAGCAGCAGGGATGTTACGAGGGGTAACACGTGCTCACTCATGTGGCAGCACAGCCCTAGCTGGTTTCTCTCCCAAAAACATTTGCTTGTGGGTTGAAAGGCTCAGGCTGTATTAGTACAGCTCCTCACTTCAGCAGAAGCTGAGTAGGATGGAGGTAAATTAAAGCACAGGCCTTCCCACTGATTGTTTAATGCAAACCCTAGAGAACGTGCTGGCTCCCCCGAGCCTGCAGATGCTCTTAATTAATGGAGCACAAACTGAATAGCCCCACCTCAGTGTGATTCATTAGGAGGACACAGATGGGCTCTTAAACATTAATTCCAGCTGAGCCCCCCCAGAGCAGAAAAGGGGAGCATGATAGCCTTGTGTTCCAGCTAACCACAGCTATGCTGCAACTGAGGTGAGCCCCTGGTCAGGGACTAGCTTCCCCTGCTCTGAGGGCCCCACAGCCACCTCTGCATCCACCCACAAGAGAGCACGGGCACCAGCCTCAGTCTTTCCCTCACTTTTGGCTTCCCCTTTGCTAAGGGTCGAGGTAATGGTGCAGGGGATTTCCCTTATCCTCTAGCTCTGGAGGTTGAACCCTGCTCTCACTAGCTGTGTGCTGCTCAGCTCTTGCATGCTTCTCCTCTATGGGCGCATCAGGATCTGTCGTGGCAGGACTGACTGTGCCTTACTGTGCCATGGGGCTGGAAGCTGTGGGGAGCATCTCCAGGCCTGTGCCCCAGTCCAGGGACCAGTGCTTGCCCTTGCTTTTCCCTGGTGTGCCTTGCCTTTCTGTGGACCTCATCTCTCCCTTCTTGGGCATGCAGTCTCAGGTCCCCCAGCTCCTGCCAGCTAATGAATGGAAGAGCAATTACTGCCATCCCATCTCCGGCCCATGCAGGTGGGTCTCCTTGGTAGCAGAGCTTTCACTCACTCCTTCCCTGCTGCTCTGCTTTTATCAGCAGTGCAATGCTGAGGAGTTAATTCCTGTTTGGGGATGGGGTGAGGGTGGCTGGTGTGGAAGGGCACGTGTATGAAGTGATGAATTATCCGCTAGTAATTAGCACCCCAGGACTCAGCTCTGCACTAAGCTATTCACTACGCAGTGTTGCTTGACAACACACCACAGCCCGTTGGTTCCTGTTTCCACCACGTCCATTAACCTGACAGCTCGGTTACCCACCTCTCCCTCTTCACATATTCCATCAGCTCTGAACTATCTCTTCATTCAGCTTTAAATTTTTGAACAGTGGCAGCCCTTAACTAGTCTATCATGAGGAGGAGGAGTGATAAACCAAGAGGCTGAAAGCAATGAAGGTGAAGAGCCCCTTTGCTCCAAGAATGCTGCTCTTGGCACTTGCAGTATCGTGTGCCCTGGGCACAGGGTCGGCCCCAGCCCTGTGTCTGTGGACTCCTATGGATGCCTGGTGGTCACAGAAGGCTGTCGTCCTTCTCGACCCTGTCAGTGTGAAGGATTTCATAGGCATAACTTTAAGTGTCCTAAAGTCTTCAGGTGGGGGGGTTCATTAGCCCTTTGCATCTTCTATGAGAGTTCAACCTCTCAAACTCTGTTGGGAGATGTTGCAAGCACTCCAGGAACTAACTATATGCCATAAGTAAACCTTAGCAAAGTGCCTCTTCCAGGAAAAACTGAGAATGTTTGGTTTTAAAACCTTCAGGTGAGCAGGGACACAGCAGGTGAAAGCCACTGTCTAATTTATGCCTGCAGTTAAAGTGACTGCAAGTACAAATGGGGCAAATCAATTCTGTGGCCATTTGCACACAGAATTACAGGGACATGCTTTAAAAGTTTGTAATCAGGTACTGAATATCCAGAATGAAAAACTACATCTTATGGCAGCTGCTTCACAGATCAGGAGGTTAGATATGGCTGCAGGAACTAAAGAAACATTGCAGTTCAGGTCAGGGAAACGGCAGTGAAGCCCCATCTCATTAAGGCGAGAGGAATGTATCCAGACAGCAAAATCCAGGGGTTTAGGTGGAAGCAATTTTAATCCTTTGAAATGTAACACTATGCAAGTAGTCTGGATGAAGTGGAACAACTTTTCAGAAATACGTTGCCATGAATTATCATTATCATTGTTGAATATCCCTGGGAGGGAATGGTTGCTTGTTCTGATTTGGTGATGGATTTACAACGTGACTCCAAGCAAGCCATGTAACTTCTTCCTGCCTCAGTTTCCCCTTCTGTAAAGTCAGCCAGCCCTGGGACCAGTATATTTAGGCTATGGGTAAAGCAGAGCCCTTCTGTGTGCACATCACTTTAGAGAGAGAAGCTGACCTTGCTCCAAGTTGTTTTCAAATATTACTGAACATTTCTGGTGGTGACAGTACGAAGTACACTGAATGCAAACGTTTCAGACATTTTTGTTAACAAGAAGCTCTTTTGCCTCCACTAGGATGGTGGGAAGTCAGTGCAGAAGAGCCCCGGAGACCTGAGTTTCCCCATGACTGGACGGGAACGTTCAGAGTACATACGCTGGAAGAGGGAGCGAGATCAGATTGACCTGGAACGACTGGCACGTCACAAGAACGCGAAGGGCGAGTGGCGACGGGCTTGGGATGTGGAGAAGTCAGAGCACATGTAGGTCCTCCACAATCCTGGGGTGGTTTGTCTGCAGTAGGCCATCTAAAGCCAGTGATGAGATCTTGTGCAGATGTTCATTGCTGATCAAATCCCATGCTGTCGTGTGCCTCTCCCTGACCAAATCCACATCGCTGTCTCTTTCTCCTCCTGACCATGTCTATCAATGGGACCAGATATCAGAGCGATTCTCATATTTTCTTTCTGACATGAGGTCTCCTGCCCTGATAGGAGATACTGTGTGCTGACAAAGATTGCCTGCCTTTGGTCCCACCAGGGCTTGGACTGTGGGAGGGTGGGGAGCGTGAATCACTGCTCAGTCTACATCTGGAGGGTCCTCTCCATCTCCACATGGACAAATCCAGTGGCAGGAGGGTGCAGGTGCTCTTCTAGAAACAGGGAGGGACAAACTCACATTGCTAGTCCACAGGTTTTCTCACTGCCCTGGTTGTTTCTCCTTTTCAATCACAGGACAGGCCAATGTGCCTAAATGCTCCACACCTCAAACTCAGCCTGTTCAGGCACTGCAGTGTGAGGGGATCACTTCAAAGGGCCACCTATATGATATGGGGGAAATGCTGGGGACAGCAACGTGGGAGAGCTCTTAAGGGGATCTGACACTTCCCCGCTTTAAACACTGTCCCTCTAACTGTGCTTGTCCAGCTGGGTCACACTGGCTAGAAAGCTTTGGAGAATGACTTAGCACCTGCAGCAAGATAACATTTTGATAGGGTGTGGAGTTAGGGGACATTACACGGGTTTGCTGATAAAAGAATTTGTACAGGGCAGATAGATGGGACAATCTCTTGGCTGAGGAATGGGACCAAATAGATTTTCAGTCACCGAGACCCCAATAATTAGAGGTGAATTGACTTCAGCGGGTGCTGAGTGTTGCTGGCAAGACAGGTCTGAGCCCTACTGTTCTTCCGTATATCCAATTTTATTTTAAGAGAAAAGCCATAATACAAAACAAGCAGGATTAGAAACCAACCAAACAAGTCTGATTGACAGGTCTGATCTGAGAAGGCAAGTCCTTGAAGCTACTTCAGATTGTGTTTAGAAGCTTGGGAAGCTGCATTTGAGCCTTGTACAGTTACACTACAGGCATCTATAGGCTTCAGGGATGTTCATAGAATTATATATATGGGTACTGATGTAAAGGTTTTAGAGGTTCTCCTTTGGGGTAGAATTGCCTCACAGCCTCATTTCTCCTGGTTAGTGCATGCAGTTTCAGCTCCTGCTGATAAACCTGCGCATATTTGCCCGTGGGCAGGTGCAGAAGGGCCGAAGGCTGAAGCCTGCGTCGTCTTGAGGTCTCCTGCCCACGCCTTTGCACACCGGAGGAGAACGGTCAGGTCTGACAATGCCTGTTTTTAACCTGCAGGTTTGAAGAGGACTTTGTTAAGGATGGGGAGCCAGCCTTGGATAATCCCAGCAATAAGAAAGGTTGGCAAGGGACACCTAGACTCTGTCCTGATGCTAGTGAATGCTGATCGTGCGAATCCCAGTGCCACAGCAGCTGTCCTGGCTGTCAGTCGTGAAACTCTGCTTTCCTGGGCAAACGCCTCTGAGCGCAGTGTTGGGTCTCAGCCCTCTCTGATTTGCAGAGTGCTCAGGGGATGGGATTTGAGCGTCTGGGTGCTAGTGCTTTTTACCTTCCCAGGGAGAGCAGTGGCACGGTTTCTGTAACCTTGTATGACACAATACGGAGGCTCAGCACTGCCTCCTTTCCCAAACACTGGTTTGAGAGGCAATCCTATTCCAGAGCACATCATCTCTGATCCCTGTGGCACATGCTGGCTTCTTTACTAGCATAAGTCCATCATGACTCCTGTTTCTCAGGAGATGGACTGGCAGACCAAAGCTTTCCCTTGTGACACCCTATTTGAACGTCAGGCTTTCTGCTGCACGTCCATTACAGAACCTCACTCACTTTTGTGCATGCTTTGCTTTGTCCTTTCAGGGGGAAGAAACGCAAGGAAATTCCAGCACAGGTCCTTTCCTCCCAACGGGAGAGGTGAGTAAACCATGCGACTCAGTTGCATCACCCCACTAAATGTCAGCACCTCTGATATGCCCTCATGGAGAGAGTTCTCTCCAGGCACTCTCACAGATTCGGAGTGCCTTTTGGGGACATACCACGTGGATGCTCTCATAGCTCTGTGGCAAGGGAGAATAAGAACAAGTCTTCCAAGAACAGCACAAGGGAGACTGTATCCAAGGAATAAGATTTAAAGTTATAATTGGAATTTGGAATAAAAAATGCAGAAGAAACACCCCTAAATTCTCAATTTGTATTTATTACTTCAGAAAATATATGTACAGTATGCGTACAGCTTCAGAGGCTTCCCCCCACCAAGAGGTACTTTCCAGTGATACAAGGATGTTGGCCGCTTCAGTGGTCCATCAGCTGGTTCTGCCTGCTCTTGCATGGCATTTCCAACCTGTCTTCTAGGTGGAGGACAGCATGGAGTGAATGTGAGCGATCCTGGCCCGAAAGCAGTACCTGCTGTGAGCAGCCGAGCCAAAGGAAAGGACAGACTGACCGGCAGAGCCCGAAGGTAAGGAGGCTGGCAGCAGTGCCGCAAACTAGTGGTTGTGATATGCATGTCCAGGTCTCATTCCTTGCCTGATTGTGAAGACAGACAGACAAAAAGAGATACTGTTCCACAACGGCATCTTTTCAGATGAGTTCACATTGGCTGGGACCATGTCTGGCAGGACTTCACTTAGTGGTGGGGTGCATCATCGCTGTACTGACCCGCTGCATCAACTCTCTGCAGAATGGCCCAGGGGGGTCAGGGTTACTCTGTGACCAGATTTGGGTGGCACTGGCACATGCCCCAGCAAGTTTTGAATACATCTTTTCTGACTTCCAGGCACTGCTGATATAGAGGAGCAGCCTCCAAAGATAATTCCCAACTGAAGGAATAGTAATTAGGATTGATACTGTGGTACAGATGTCTTTTAAACAACTATTTTTAAAGATGTGAGGAGGGAAGTGGCCTGCTCCTGCCAGCTGTGGGCAGCACACAGCAATATAGTAATTTGCACAGAAGTAATTTCAGAATATCAGCAAAACTAAGTGCATTTTACAGGTTCGCCCACATCCTCCCAGAGGCCCCCCTCCCCTGCTGCTCTCCATAATTAAATTTCAGTGCAGTCTCCAGTTTCCTGGAGCCACACTGATGGTTTAATAACAGTAATTGTCTTCACAGTGCTGCCTGCCCTTTAGTGGGCAACAAAAGGACGAAGAGTTGATTCCATACCCCAAGCCTCTTCATTTATCCAGAACACAAAACCATTCCAGTAGCTTTTAATGTTAGCATTCTTCAACCATCCAGGTCAGTTATGACCATGCAGTTAAACAGATGCATAAACAGATAACGTGCTTCATAGGGGTACTCACAGCATTACCTAGAAGAAGTTAGTTAGTTGGAAGGCAGCTGCTGCTTGCTGTTACTTGGCTGAAATGAAGAGTGTTAGGCAGGGTCTGTGTGTGCAGGATTCTGCTGTGTCAGGCCAGTAGTCGGTCTAATATGCAGAGCCTGGCACTGTATTAAGCCTGGAGATTTTTTGATGTTGCTTTTGTTTCCAGTGGCTGTGCTTTGAGGAAATGCACCTGAGCAGCCATAACTCTCAGCTGGTTAAGCTGTGGACTGGGAATCTACTTACAGCATAAAGATGGGTTATCTTCTGTCTTCCTAAGCCCTGTTAGTTAATCATACTTTTTAAAATTAAATTTAATTCTGATAAATTGATGAAGACTAGGATCAACAGCATGCAAATAATCAAGTTAGCTTTGTTTTTAAGTTACATTCCACCCCTTTCCGTTCTTCAGCTCCATCCCCAACAAAATGTACTTGGGAAAGAAAAGCTGATGAGCTGTGCTCATGCTTGCTCTCCCCCAGCCGCTGACTGCAGCACTGGGGAATTACAGCAGTTCCCAGAGGCTGTGCAGGATGGGCATGCCAATAGATTTGCTTTATGTTGTTACTTTCTATTAATACCTTAGAAGGCTTCAGACTGCAGGCTGAATGTTGCTGTTCAAAACTATGAAAGATGCAGTGATTATACACAGTTCTGCCCTGCCTGAAGATGCCAACCCATCAGGGCCAAACCAAACTCCCAGACCTCAACAACTACACTCAGGAGTAAGCGTGGTTCTGCTTCTGAGGTGTGCCACTGAAATTTGGTTATTTGTGATAGTAAAAAGAGGGACAGGGAGCTGGCCAGAGAGAGATGCAAAAATAAAATTTAAAATCAACGTGCTACAGGGCAGAGAGGGAAGAATTAAAAAAAAGGGACAAGGAGCTGGACAGAGGGAGACAAGAATAAAATTTAAAAAGTGACAGGCTACAAGGCAGTGAGGGAAGAACTGAAAAATGGGGACAGGGAGGTGGACAGAGAGAGACATAGAAAGAAAATTTATGCACAGGAATTACTTCAACAGCTGCACTGGAGAAGAGAAACAGAAGGAAAAAATATATCCACCTGACACTATGTATAAGAAATTAAAGCACAGGTAACTGTTGGGCAGACACTACCACCCCCACGCTGGTTGTAAGATTTTTAACAGCCACAAATGACCTGACTTTAGGTCATCATCCTTTTTAAAAGATAGTACTTCTTACGGAATACAGCTTTCCTAAAATCACACATCGGTTTTGGGCTAACCTGGATTCAAGGGGAAGGCTACTGATGCAGCATTGCTGTCTCTACTTCCCTCTAAACTTAACTGGATCGGTTATTATTAGTTGTCTAGGTCTCCTCCAAGCTAATCAGAGAACACTGTTTCCTGAGACACTTTTCCTTTGGACTTTGATCCATCTGTTCCTTTAAAATGCACATCTAGTGTCATCCCCTCTGCTTTGAGAAGGGTTCACGGGACACCTTATTTCTGCAGAGCAGATTATGTCTCATTGCAGGAGAGATGCTCAGTGCTCCCAAGGGCTGGAAGAAATCGCACAGAACAAGCAACTCATGGTTTCTGTCAGTGTTTGCCGGGAATGTGAGTTATACCCACTGCAAAGATCATTTTCTTCCTTTCTCTCTCTTTCCTGCTGGAGTCTTTTGTTTCCCTGCAGTTCAGGGCCTGGGGAGGTGGGAAGGCGCAGAGGAGGTTTCCCTGGGAGCTTCATGTGGTGGTACATCTGGTTTATTCTGGTCACATCTTCAGCTGTTGGCCATGCCCACCATGAGAGCTGAGGGCCCTTCGGGGAGGACCAGCTGTATAAGGCGTGGGATCAGCAACTTACCTCATCCAGATGTGGCCCACCCCTGTCCTTCCTCCCAAGCAGCAAAATATAAGGAAAGACTTCAGAAAATAACGATGATGGTAGAAGGACCTGATGACATCATAAACCTCATGCTTTCCAGCATGTAATCTTGAATTTTAATCCTAATGCAGTCATTCTTTTCTGCTCTGTGGACATTTTAGCTGTACAATTTAGATGCATATGGCTGGTTAAATGTGTGCTGGGAGTAGACTGTAAATGAAAGAGCAGTGTTGATTCTGAGCGGCTTCTTGGAATGGACAAAGAGTTTGTTGGTTCCCTTTTACAGGCAGAGCAGACAGATGGATCACACTATGATCTGCTTCCTCCATGCCACAGCCCATGGGTCAAACGCCAGTGCTCATGTCCTGCCTCGGGGCTCCATCTCTGCCCTGGTCAGACCCAGGGGAAGGGATGAGAGCCTGCCCACTCCCCTATATCCATCTCTTCTCCTCCTCCTCCTCAGCTAAGGTTGACTTATGCCCCAAAGCAAACCTGTGACAGGCAGATGCTGGCTAGTTTCCAGAAATCATAACAGGGTCTTGAGTCATTTCTTTTTCTTTCTACGCTGAGCTCTCAGAACCATGCCCAGAAGAAATGCCTTGGCTAGTTGTGTCTTATGGCAGAAATTCAAAGAAATAACGTTGGGCTGGGATTTAACGTTTTGTACAGACTGCCTCAGAGCCTCTGAGTGGCCAGCTTGGAGCGCTGTTTGACGACATCTCATTGAGCTGCCCCTCATTAGTGGCCCTCAGAGTCTCTTCCTGCAGTGGTCTCTGTTTGCCTCTTCTGCTCCAGGGCTTGGAGAGGTCACTGAAGGCAGCCTCCTTTCTGCCAGTGAGTAGGACAGCTAGCATCATTTCAAACTGAGTAGGGCGATACCTGGGTATCAGCACTTCTACCTGCTGTAATACTATAGTATTACTTGCTTGCTTTTGTTACTTCCCCCCATTAGCAGGAGATTTATGCAGTGGGTCCAGCAGACTTAAGATCCCTTGTGTGTTGGACATGCCTGCTTGAAGCACATCAGAGTCAAAGCACACCAGCAATGTCAACCAGTTCAAAGTGACAGTTGTTTCTGGGATGCGTTCTTTATCTGGGGAGAGGGGAAGGTCAGCTAGCCAGACTACACAGCGAGGTTTAGCACCTTCTGTTGGGAGGCCCAGAGGATGTGTCGCAGAGAGGATGCCTGGTGCGTCATGGGCTTCCACAGCCTGTCTCTTTTCTCACAACAAACTGGGAAGGTATGTTTTCCAGTACATGTTTGTGCCTGCAGTTCAGAGGCTTGGAGGCTTTTTAGTGCATCTAACTCCTCTAGGGCTGCTGGGTTCAATCAGGATATTATTCATATCCATTTAAAGGCTTTAAGGCCCCAAAATGGCTGGTGCCAGAATCCTGTTTAGATGCCTGAATTACCCCATAAAGAATTTGGAGCCAAGTTCCCATATGAGCATCTATCATGGATAGCACTAGCCATGCTAGGGAATGCACTGAGTATTTTCATTGCATGTTAGTGATTAATAACACACTCTGGTGTGTTAGCAGTAATGATGGGGAGGAGGAACATGTCAGGCGGAGATGCTGAATATTTCAAAATTGCTGTCTAGCTAGTTTTGGCTGTCTTTAGACCTGTGGGGGTGGTCTGTTCTGGGATGGCTCTGCAGGAGCCATGCAGTGGTAGAGTAGACAGAGCAGGGAGAGGCAGAAACCTGCAGCCAGCAGGTCATTTCTCTGTTTTTAGATATCTGTCTGGGGAAAGCAGTCATTGGTTCCACCAGCATCAATGCTGAGTGCAGAGGGGAATTGATCACGAGGGCAGTCCATGCTGAAATTTAACACGGTTGATTATGTATGACGAGCTCTACCCATACAGCCTGACTTCCAGAGCTCTTGCAGGGCACCACTGAAGATACAACCCCAGTAGCGGGGGCTACTTCTAAGAAAAGGGGCCCTTTTGCAGTTTGAGCTGGCACAGCCGGTGGGGACCTACCTTGTATTCAGGACAAGACCTCACTGACTGTGGTTTGGGTGCTGGATCTGTCTCTAAGCCCTGTAGGACTGCTCCAAGCTGCTTCACTCTCTGGCTTATTAAGGACACCGTACCTGGCTCCACACTCTGAGAGAGCCTTGAGGTGCTTGCAAATGCGATTCGCTCTGGCCCTAAGGACTTTGCTAGATAAAAAGACAGTGTGAAGCAGCTTAATGTGATTGTATGGTGGAACTTGTGATGGTAATGCCTACACAATTTTCACAAGGGCACATGGGGTCACTACCACATTTGCTTCTGGAAATGCCTGGCTCTGCAGTCACCTCAATGTGCATTTTCATTTTTTGTATCTTGGCCCAAATTTGCTAAATGAAGTAAGCCCCACAGAGACTGTCTAGAGAAGAATTAAATCTCACACACGTTTGCACATGTTGTGTTTTAAGAGTATGGGGTAAGGAGAAATATAAGTATATATATTATATGTGTGTATATATATAAAAAATGTTCGTGTGTGTGATATAACTCACCAGGCACACACATAAGAAGGTAAGGGTTATTAAGACCCCTCCCTGCCCAGTAGCACTGCATGGGCAAATTCAGATTTATATTCACCCTAGCAAATTCAAACAAGCAAAAGAAAGCAGTTTGTCTTGCAGCCTTTAACAAAGCTGTGGCTCTCTGGCACAGGATGTTGTAGCTGCTGCAAATTTATTATGGGGTCAAAATGCACTTACACAAATCCTTGGAAGAGACTGTCTACTAAGCATGACTCAACACAGAGATACCATCTCAGGCTCAGGAAATCTCAGAGTTGCACATTTCTGGAAGGTGGGTAGGGTACTGGGGAGGTGTTAAACGCATTTGCCGTCCTCCCAAAATCTACCCTAAGCGTCTGCTAGTGATGCTGAGAGGGGAAGAGAGCCTGGGCTAGCTGGACCTTCAGTCTGATCCTTATGGCCATTCTTGCAGTCTGCTTGCACGTGTCCATGTCTCCAACCTCCCAAGCTACTTCAAAGCAATTTTATCCTTCATCATCTGCCTCTATGTCTGCCATTGTGGAGATCTGGGACACTTGGGCACTGTCAGGCAAGCAGGACAAGACTGTGGCAGACATCAGCATAAGCAAACTGTGTATCTTATTAGTCTAATGACAACTGTCTATTCTGGCAATTGGGTTTTATGTTTTCATTACATTTAGAATTATAACAACCAGTTCATTAAGATTTAGTGGTCTCAGATGAGTGTCTCTGGATGGGCTGAGTGCTTTGTAGGTGCCAGAAGGAACTGGACCAGTTAGTCTGCCACCTGTATCTCTCACTGCCTGGTCAAGGGGCTCAGACAAGGAATGCATGGCCCTGGTAGACATTCCTACCCAAGTGTCAGGCAGGGAGAGTGGCTTTGCCATATGAGAACTTGAAGGCCTAAATTCTGATTTTTTTTTTTCTTGGCAGATGGGATTCAAAAGAAGGCGAGGACATGTCTTTTCTGAAGGATGACCTTGACAGCCAGGTGAGTTCATGAGTTCAAGACTGCTGAGTTTTCTCAAAACATGCACTATCAGGAAAGTTGGAGGCTTTCAGCCAGTGCAGAGCTGGGAGACCTCTCTGTTGGGGTGAATGTATGCCTCGCTAGCACTCCCCAGATGGCATGATGTGAGAGCAACTTCACTTCTTGCATTGACCCTCTGTCAGCACAACCACCCCATTATTCTGGTACCTGAACACTTCTCTTCTCCACCTACATCCTTTTATGTCCTTTAATGGCCTCTGCAAATATTTCCTCAAGTTTTAAGAGCCATCATAGACCAGGAATACCATATACTGGTATTTTAATAAGGTGAACTAAATATCTCCTCCTTTTCTCAGAGGAGCCTTGGTATGGACAAGCGGAAGAGCAAAGGTGAGGAGGGGGTGGAAGAGAACTGCACAGCTGAGCTGGAGGAGGAGGTGAAACAGCCAAGCCTCCAAGATCATGGGGCCTCCTCATCACAAAGGCTACGAAGTGGAAAGGTCCAGTCTGCCCACAATGGCCAGAAGGAGGAGCAGAAAGGAGTGAAGGGCTTCAGCATGGAGGTGCCTGTGGCCAGCAGAGGTGACTCAGAGCCAGGGCCCAAGCCAAGTAAGGAAGGCGTTGGGGAAGATGCTAATGGGAAGCCTGGCACTGCTGACATCTCTCAGGAGAAGGAGAGCACTAACAGCACTGCTTCACAGAGCAGCCCTCCAAGCACTGTGCAAGCCACCAGGCACAGCAGTGAGGAGACCTTGTCATTGCCCATGGGCGCGAATTTAGATGGAGCTGGCTTAGAGAAAAACACAGCTTCAGAACAGGAGTCCACTGAGGACTCTTCAAACGGCCATGGAGGAAAGCTTGACATGGCAGTGGGAGACAGACTGGATGCAGGTCAAGGACAGCTGGAGAGAAAAAGAGGGGAGGAAGTGACCCAAGACACTGCCCTTCAGGGGCAAACACTTGCACTGAAAGGAGGTGAAGATACTGAAGGCACTGAACACAGAGGAGACCCTTTGCCCCCAGGGAAAGCCAACTCTGACAAGACTGTTGTGTCTGAGCAGGACACAGCAAAATCACAGTCCAGGGAAGGGGACCAGCCTGAGGATTGCAAGGACAAGGACAGTGGTGACACTCTCAACTAGCAAAGATTGTACCGGCTTGCCTGAGACAGGAGGTGAGTTCCTGACCCCACTCCCCATGGTGTGTTTGTTGTCTTGTTAATGCTCTCAGTCATAGTACAGATCCACAACCTCATTTTCTGTGTCTGTAACGGTATCATACCAGATAACTATCCGAAAGTGTTATTTAACAGTGATATGGATCCCTCAGGTAGTCTAAATCTGTGCTTCACAAAGACCTGCCCTGGCGTGGATGGGGAAACAATGGAAAGTCAGACAGGAAAATATGGACAGGAAACTGGACTGCTGAGTCTGGTGACATGGATTAGGGCACAAACTGAAACTATTCCTGGGAAGGAGTAACCTCAGAAAGGATAGCAGGATGAATTTATTTCTGTCTCTGGGGTGATCATAACTAGAATAACTTGAGGTTGGCATGGTCCCTTTCCCAAAACACTTGCAAAGCTATAGAGGCCCACCTTGTGGAGAAGGTCAACTGCATGTGGGATTCTCTTCCCAGTACAAGATCTGTGAATGCTACAGCTACACTTTGAATTATACATGTGGTAAACTAACGTGCAAGGCAGTGTATAAATACAAAGGTGGTTCCTGTTGAAAAGGCCTATGAGCCAAACAGAAAGGAGGAAGAACAGATCTGGTTACATAGCGATGCTCCAGGTTTTACCCAAGCAAAGAAGTTTCTTTCAGAAAGGCAAATACAGAACAAGAAAAGCCAGGAGAAAGAAGGTGGTATGACAGACAGAAAAGTAAGGTAGAAATTAGGAGGAAGGGGCAAGGAGAGAGTGTAGGGGCTCTTTGGCAGTTAGCTTTGCAAGACATGATCTTTCCAGGCAATGTCACACACAGATCAGGATGTCATACCCACAGGTGCTAGATCAGGCCAGTAAGTCAGGATGTGATTCTACCACCAGGTTAGGCAGTAAGGTTGCAATTCACTCCACATAACTCAGGCTGAGCACAGAGGCACCTAACTTAAGATCTGGGTTTCGTTTCTCTTCAAAGGAGAGAGATGAGCACTTCCAGAATTCAATCCGGCTTGCCTAACACCTGAATTGCTCTCAGGATACTCCTGCCTCTATCCTTTAAGTAGAGAGGCAGCAGCTATACTCCGTAAGTAGGCACTTCAGGCAATTAGCTGCTCAAAGCTAGGCAGGCAGGCAGATCACCCCCACCAAGCGCCTTTCCCTGATTCCAGCAGGCTTTTCTTCAGGCCCCGACCCAGCAGCTTGTCACCGGGTATTGCTTAGTGTTCATCCCAGAGGTACAAATGAGCTTAGGGATGAAGTGGTTAAGCTGCTAACAAAAAGACTTTCACTACAATCCAATACTGCACAAAAGGCATGGAGAAGCGCAAGCGTTACAGCCACTTAAAAAACACAAAACACCAAGAATCAGCAGGAGTCGGTTCTGTGCTTGAACTAAAATTCCTTCAAGTGAGGGAAATTAATTCCAACAGCATTTAGGAAAATGTTAAGAGACACCTGGATGCACACAGAGGAAGCTTACTGTCCAGGCCATGCCTCCCCAGTCTACCAAAAATCACCCCGAAGTAGAGGATGAAGGAATTAATGACTACTTTTCTCACTCAGGATAACTTTAATTAGACACCAACTAAGAGGAAACAATAAATTACAGTAGTCCATTTTCATCTCAGCAATGGAGATTCCTATGGTTGGTAATAGGGCCCTGAGTCCACTTCAGCATGGCTCTTCACTCCATCCCTCCTCAATGAATTCATTATGGAAGGCTTAATTATAAACATAGCCTTATGTCTTGGAGAAGAGAAGGCGGCTTAACCTGGTGTTTGCACTTAAGCACTCGCATATCTGTTTGGCTAGGCTGGAACTTGAGACCGGTATTGCTCTCCGAAAATATTTATTGCTTGAGAAACACCAACTGTAGTGATGCCAGGGGAAAATGAGGGGTTAGCTGGTGTCCCAGTTACCCTCTACTATTTCATCCTCCCTGCCTTCCCATCTATCTCCTTCCTATCTGCAATGCTCATTTTCCCTTGCCTGATCATGCCCCCACAAGAGAGCATGTGCCTCACTTTCCTCTCTTTCCCAAACAGTTTAAGATGAGTTTCCAGGTGTGCCTAAACTATGCACTCAGCATCAGATACCACCTTTTGATGCAGACAAATTAAAGCAAGATGCTTTCCTTTTCTAGTATTTCCTTTAATTTAGGAGATGCTTCAGACTTCAGGGGAGCCCTGTGCAGGCTATGGACGGCAGGTCACTTAGGGAGAGTCGGCCTTTAACCAAAAGTGGTAGTGCTGACTTGTGTTAGGATCACAGGAATAGGCACAGCTACATAAAATCTTACACTGAGAGAATGCATTTTCATTCTTTTTAGTCCTTAGAGCAATCATCACCAATCACTAATTCACAGTATAGACATAATGACTTATCCTCTCTGAGCACACCGGTCTGCGATTGTTTCATCTGAAGGTTTCTTGCACTTTCCTCTGAAGCCTCTGACTTTCTCGCTGGCAGGGCACCCATGGAGGTGCCAGGGTGAGCCGGTGAGGCAGTTTCTGTGTCCCCCATTTCAGCAATGGGTTTCTCCTGTTTTTTTGTGGGTGGTTTTTTCATTCCATCGACTGCAGGAACATTTAGAGAATGAATGCATGAGTGCTGCTTGGCTGTTAGTCTTTAATGATGTTCTAGGGCATCATTGTCACCTCCTATCTGCTGAAGTCACCACAAAGCAATTTGAGCTCTCCCTTTGCACCGGTGACAGGCCACTATCAGGGTTGGATTTCACAAACAAGATCATTTGCAGACAGAGTGAATTCTGCCATGATGTATTTGTAGCGGGGAGAAGAGCCAAGAGGAAGACAGGGACCTGTCTTTAACGGTCTGCTCCTTGTGTCCAATTTGTCAGGAACATCCCTTGGCAGACAAAAAACATGCAAGACCTGGATTTCTCTAGCACTAGCTCAGCACAACTAGAACAGTTCGTCTGCATGGCTTGATAGCAGGGCTCCTAGGAGCAACAAAATAGCAACAATGACAACAACCACCACCAAAAAAGAAAAAGCTCCTTTGGCTCAAGTTGGTTAAGTTGTCAGTGTGTTTGGAGCGAAAAGGTCTCG